>NC_060142.1:645523161-645826217 GCF_021461385.2 Schistocerca piceifrons
AACTACAGGGAAAGATCACCTCTCTGTGGTAATGACTATCACAGAGACAATAAGAGAAACAGACAATATGGGAACCAAAATAAATACTATCAAGGGAGACAGAATAACTTTAGACGCAACGGACCAGCGCGCAGTTACGACTCAGGGAGAAATTCTCCACCACGTGACCGACACGAAAGAAACTGTGTAAACTACCGACAAAACGACAGACCTGAATTCCATCAGAACTGGCGAGCTTTAAACAGAGCTGGGCCCTCTCGGCAAGGCGAATTTGTGGAAGTTAGACCTCCTAATCCCAGTAACGACGCGCGCCAACAAAGAAACAGACAATGACTCACACCGCAGGCAGCCGCTTGCGCCGGCTGGCTCAGAGAAAAATAACATTGACGCTAACCTTGAGAAAAATTTTAGCATTCCTTACCGACGTATACCGCATGATAATTGCGTTCAAGTTGAAACTTTGAGTACTACGAAGAGTAAAGGTTTACACCACATATCACATGTAAAACCATTTACTGAGAGATAATCTGCTTTTTAACTTAGTCTTTGCCATCAAACTTTTCACTTCACATTTCTAGTATGCTTTGTCAGATTTAGAATCTGTTAACATGTAACAATGTTTGAAGTTAAATATCCAGTCTAGAACCTAGGGAAATATTTAAACAGAAATTACGAATGCATTGTTATAGTGAAAGACGACACAGTGTTGTATTTGTACATTCTTGCTTGTTAGTTGCACGATTACGTAACGACTATCAGGCTTACATACTAAGAACCTATACTGGTACTGCTAATGAGATTTTAATGCAACATTTTGGTTTACTTGAAAATACATTTTGGGTTTAAAGTACTTTCTGAGAGATACCAGACGACACAGAGGTTAGTTTATGTGACAGCTACACGATTTTTATCACGACGCTACTAATGAGTGACAATTTACAATGTTGCTTTTGCTGTGTATCTGTTTTATATCTGCACAGTTTTCTGAATTCTTCTGGAAATCAAAACATGTTTTATTAATGACTTTTGTGGTATAGCTACAAGGAGACAGCCTTTTCCATAGCACAACAATACGTCACAGCATAGTACTTTCATCATCACAACAATAAGCGTAATAACTAAGATATCTCTACACAAAGCATTTCACTTTTGTTTATCATGAGGTAAGTACATTGACTTCTGCAGAACTTAGCTTTCGGAGGACGATAACTACGGCACTTCCACACAGATTATGTTGCAACAAGACGCACATTTAGCGCTACAGTACACGTATTTGAGTGATTAATTTTGTACTTGAAACATTTATTTTTAAAGATTTTTGAATTACAAAGAAAGTTTTCCGTGATACATTTCATTCCATTGCTGTAATCTGTAACACCTGAGGGTATAATTACATTAATCCTCAGGGGGGTACACGCTTACTTTGTGTACCATGTGTGTGGCAACCACAAGGAACCCTAGCTAATATGGTATTTGCTTATACAACTTTACACGTCGGTACCATATTTCTCTAACACAGAATTACACAGCTATCTGATTATTTGACAGAGAAACAAACATTCTTTTTACTACGTCAGTGACAGATGTTTACGCAATTACAGTTGGATAACTTCACACTTGTTGTTGTTGTTGTTGTGGTCTTCAGTCCTGAGACTGGTTTGATGCAGCTCTCCATGCTACTCTATCCTGTGCAAGCTTTTTCATCTCCCAGTACCTACTGCAACCTACATCCTTCTGAATCTGCTTAGTGTATTCATCTCTTGGTCTCCCTCTACGATTTTTACCCTCCACGCTGCCCTCCAATACTAAATTGGTGATCCCTTGATGCCTCAGAACATGTCCTACCAACCGATCCCTTCTTCTGGTCAAGTTGTGCCACAAACTTCTCTTCTCCCCAATCCTATTCAATACTTCCTCATTAGTTATGTGATCTACCCATCTAATCTTCAGCATTCTTCTGTAGCACCACATTTCGAAAGCTTCTATTCTCTTCTTGTCCAAACTATTTATCGTCCATGTTTCACTTCCATACATGGCTACACTCCATACGAATACTTTCAGAAATGACTTCCTGACACTTAAATCTATACTGGATGTTAACAAATTTCTCTTCTTCAGAAACGCTTTCCTTGCCATTGCCAGCCTACATTTTATATCCTCTCTACTTCGACCATCATCAGTTATTTTGCTCCCCAAATAGCAAAACTCCTTTACTACTTTAAGTGCCTCATTTCCTAATCTAATTCCCTCAGCATCACCCGACTTAATTAGACTACATTCCATTATCCTTGTTTTGCTTTTGTTGATGTTCATCTTATATCCTCCTTTCAAGACACTGTCCATTCCATTCAACTGCTCTTCCAAGTCCTTTGCTGTCTCTGACAGAATTACAATGTCATCGGCGAACCTCAAAGTTTTTATTTCTTCTCCATGAATTTTAATACCTACTCCGAATTTTTCTTTTGTTTCCTTTACTGCTTGCTCAATATACAGATTGAACAACATCGGGGAGAGGCTACAACCCTGTCTCACTCCCTTCCCAACCACTGCTTCCCTTTCATGTCCCTCGACTCTTATAACTGCCATCTGGTTTCTGTACAAATTGTAAATAGCCTTTCGCTCCCTGTATTTTACCCCTGACACCTTTAGAATTTGAAAGAGAGTATTCCAGTCAACATTGTCAAAAGCTTTCTCTAAGTCTACAAATGCTAGAAACGTAGGTTTGCCTTTCCTTAATCTTTCTTCTAAGATAAGTCGTAAGGTCAGTATTCACACTTATGAAACTGTATTTTGTCTGTACTTTGTGAAATGTTCATATTTTTTCGGATTCATTGTGATACTATGAGAGCTTTGAGATATTTGGTATGGGATCATGATTTTAAAGTACGTTTGAGGTAGATGACACTATTGAAATGAGCAGAGAATTTTTTTTACGTTTTGAAATTATTGGAGGAAGTTACGACGATTTTAAGATTTGACTGAAGTGTTATGATGTTATTATTACGACGACGATGTGTACTATGCTGTTGAGGTATGTTTATGATAAATAAGCTGATGCTATATGAGGAATCTGATTATGCTATGTAGCTATTATGATGAAATATTGAAGACGTGTTGATGAATATGAATATGTATATGTGTAATAAGGTAAGGAATAAGGAGTAGGGGTTAGGGACTCTGATTTATGAAAAGGTTGTTGGAAACCAAGAATCGTACTTTAAGAGTTATGAAATGTGTGTGTATATGCATGAATGTATCACAATGCCACTGAAAATTTTTTTGGACACTGTTATATTTATAGGGTTTTGTTTCTACAGATTTGCAACGCTAATTCTTGACCTGTGAAATATTTTTATATGAGACTACCACGGTAGCAGAATCTCCTGTCGTAAATATTTCCGTACGAAAGTTGAGTGACCACCTGCACGTAATGCGTCGCGGGCACCCAGCTGTGTCAGACGCCTGGAGAAAAAGCCATTATTGCGAGCCCTTTTCAGCGGCTCAGGTAGCACAAAAAAAAAAGGGGAGGCCATTATCCTTGGAAATATTCTTACATCTGCAAACCTGATAATGACAAGTGTCTTTCTACGAGAATTGAGAGCTACTGACTTACGAAATGCCACATAGCTATTGAATGATGTTTTTATGCTTTGGTTTGCGTAATTGCTTATTTCATTTGACATCTGTTTTCCAGCTGTGTTGCAGCATTGGTTTCATAAAATAAAATTAAATGCATTTGCTAATGTGAACACTTTCTGTCAACAGATCTATTAAATAATTATTTTATGATCCACATTCTTTAAAAAAGGAGCACTTGGAAAGGAAAGAACAATAAGAAGGAACTAGTAACTGCATTCATAATTTTCTTTTCAAGTAATTGGTAACTTTTTGGTAGAATAACTTCTTGTGGTGCACCACTTTAATTACATAGACATTAAGATGTGATTATACATTTCCCTTATCTGCATTGTTATCTTTAGTGTACTATTTTTTCTGCTTGAGCTATGTCATGTTTTGATATAAGTTATTACATTTGCTGCTGCTAGCTTTGCCAATCTGTATTTTTGTCATTGATGTTTGTGTTAATTGTTTTGTGCTGCTGCATTGCCTCGTCCCTTAGTTTAGCATCTGAGCTCAGTAGATTTAAGTTAGCTTAAGAGGGGGTAGACTATATGAGAAACTGACTATGGAGAATAGGTAAAGAATGCACTGCGAAGTTATATAAAAAGGATTTGGGCCCAAATGAGTATTGTACAATCAGAAATAATTATTTTGAAAGAAATATGAACAGAATACAGAAAGCATGCTGGGATAAGATTTTTTTGGTGGAAGCAAAGGTTGAAATAAGACGAAAGATCTATAGAATGAAGTTTTGGGATGGACTGCAGTACCAAATGTTACACTGAAAACGAACCCTGTCCTTTCCTTTTGTGTTATCCCACTATGTGTTTGTGTACCCTTGAGTATTTGTTTTCTTCCTGTCTCTGTGTAGTTTCATAGAATTTTTTCTTCTTTTAATATTAAGCTATATTCACTATGATGAGGAATACTGTTATCCTCGAATATAATTGGCATTAATAATATGTTATTTACTTTGTAAAGATGTTTAGACATTATTTACTCTGTTTTGTGTTAATGCTAATGTGTGAAGTTGATGTTTCAAAAGTTATTGTGATCTTTTATGTATGTACTCATGTCATAATTCCTGTAACACTGATGTATATGTCTATTTCTATTCTTTTGTAACGCCTGTTTTACTACAAATGTTATCTGTATTGTTATGTTCTTTAATGATGTATTTTGTACCTTTGTTATTGTATTCTTCTGTTATAAAATTGTAATTGTCACCAGTTCATGATATTATTAACTTGTAAGTTCCATTTCACTGCACACGTTTCTGTTGGTCATAGTATATGGACAATATGTGAGAAGTAGGGACTGATAGTGTTTGCACGTGTGTTGGTAATTCAGCAAGGGACTGGATAACAGCATTGCTGGTTCTAAGGACAATTAAAAGAAAAACTTTCTGAGTGCACAAGTGGTGGTTTATGGACTTGCTATATTCTCTGCAAGAATCTTCGATGGTGATTGTGCACCTGCACAGTCGCAACGGATGGCTGCTGGCCGTCTCTACCAGGACTACAGTGGGTCTGCACCTCTGGTGGCCCACCAATACCATTATCTCTACAAGGACTACAGTGGGTCTGCATCTATGATGACCTACCAACGCCATTATTTCTACAAGGACTGCAGTGGGTCTGCGCCTCTGGTGGCCCACCAATACCACAATCTCTACCAGGACTCCAGTGGGTCTGCTCTGTGATGACCTACCTACCAATATTCTTCCAAACTTCGAATGACTCTGCTGTGGGTTTGCTCTGTTGTGGCCCATTACCTGTCTGCATGTCGAGAGTCAGCACTGTCTTTCCGTTGGAAGGTCAACACTACTTCTTCAAGACTGCATGGAAATCCACTACTTCTATGTGCATTTTCTTTTACTGCTTGGACTTTGAGAAAAACTCTGCATTTTTACTGTGATGAACAATGTGGACTGTCTTTATGGACTGTGAGAAATTTTGATCTTTTGACCAACATGATATTAATAAGTGTGTGCATTTTATATCTTTGTTACTGTAATTGTGAAAAATTTTTGTCAAATCTGTATTGGCCAGTGCCCAACACCATTTGTAAAAATTTTTGTGGGGAGCATGGGGGCTATGTAAGTAGGCTGTTTATGTTTTCTCTATGTAAGTAGGCTGTTTATGTTTTCTCTATGTAAGTAGGCTGTTTATGTTTTCTCTATGTAAGTAGGCTGTTTATGTTTTCTCTATGTAAGTAGGCTGTTTAGGTTTTTTATTGGTAACGCCACCTCTGTATGACAATCACTGGCTGTGCTGTGGGCAGTCTGTGTCTGCTTTGCATTGTTGTAATACTCGCCATTGTAGTGTTAGGCAGCTGGCTGTGAACAGCGCGTAGCGTTGCGCAGTTGGAGGTGAGCCGCCAGCAGTGGTGGATGTGGGGAGAGAGATGGCGGAGGTTTGCAATTTGTCATGAACTGATATATATATTATGACTTGTGATGATATTAAGGTAAATACATTGTTTGTTATCTATTAATATCTTTCATTTGCTAACTATCCCTATCAGTAGTTAGTGCCTTTAGTAGTTTGAAGCTTTTATTTAGCTGGCAGTAGTGGCGCTTGCTGTATTGCAGTAGCTTGACCAGCGAAGATTTTTGTGAGGTAAGTGATTTGTGAAAGGTATAGTTTAATGTTAGTCAGGGCCATTCTTTTGTAGGGAATTTTGAAAGTCAGATTGCGTTGCGCTAACAAAGTATTGTGTGTCAGGTTAAGCACAGTCCTATATAAATTGTTCAAAGGGGACGTTTCAATTTTAAGGCAAGTAGTATGCGATGGGAGATGGGGAGAACTTGGGAAGATATTTTACCAATGTAGTGGCCATTTTGATAGCCATCTTCATTGCTACTGTAATTTTATAATGGAAAGGTCATCTGATAAATAAAACAGACACAGAATCTAAAAACAATGATGTCTTTCTTTTGGGCATAATGTAATTCATTCTTGAGTAATGACTGACGCTCCTCTTTTACAGGCGCACAGCCGAACGTTTTCAGATCGTCCTGATATCAGGAGAAAAGAGCACTCGTGTTATGTCAGAGGATTTCCAACAACGCCACCCACAGTGACCCTTAATTACTCACAGAGCAGTGGCGTAAATTTCCGCGAAATCCGTCAAACTGGCTTTGTCGCAGACAAACTGAATACTCGACGATCTAAAACGACTACGGTTGAAGCAGTATCAACCGCTGTTTTAATGTCGTTCAATAAAAGTTAGAGCAAGGTGCTCGCTGCATATCGCAGGAAACAGTGGCCGTACACGAATAACGAGAATTTCGCCCTCATGTAACTGCAGAACCGAAATATTACAACATCTCACGAGGACACCTCATATTCTCAGGCTTAGATTGCGAAATGTGTGATATACAAGATAAACGGAAGCCGTCATTTCCCCTTTGTCGTTCTGTTTACGAATGAAACTAATTTCTGTGTGAGCGAAGAGGAAAGCAAAAAGAATCGCAGATACTGGTAAGACGTCATCCCGCATTGGATGTATCTACAAAAGTCAGTTGGAGCATCAGGGCTGATGGGTTGGCTTGGAGTACAAGGTCCTAGGATTTTTGGGCTCCTTCTTCATTCAGAAATCTCTAAGAGCATCCTCTTATCAACAGCTCTTACAGAAATATCTGATGCCACCACTGCTGTCGAAAGACGGGTCACTTCCCGCTTCCTTTCAGCACCATGGTACCCAAACTTAAGAGCTGCATCCACCGCGGCGGGTTCCATAATGGCCACCTTGCTGGTAAAATAGCCTTAGAAGCTCTCCGGCTCTTCCTCATACTACTTGAATTTGAATTTGTGATTATCCACCTGCTTTAGCCTGATCAGTAATCTGCCTCCATATATCTCTTCTCTCTCCTTTTCTCCTCCATCCACGGATTTCTTGGCGACATTAACCAATATATTGCCCAACCATCTCTCTCTTCCTTCCGGTGGAGTACAATCTTCCAGTGATTATTCTTTCGACCATTCGGTCACATGTCATAACCAGCGTATTACTAGAGATTTGACAAATTTCACTACTTTTCCTTGTAACAGCTGTTGTGATTCAGAGTTATGTCTCATTGTGCACTCTCTATTTCTCTCACAGGACCATAAACTGTTTCATACAATATTTTGTTCAAACTCTCTTATGTTTACATACGCTTCTGTCTTCATCTGCATTCCTGATCCATATGTAACAAGTTAGGCTCTAAAATAACTGATGACAGCCGATGCAATAAGGATAGAAAATGTAGATTGGTAATGGAAAGAAAAGAATTTCTCAAGAAGAGAAATTTGTTAATAACGAACGTAGATTTAAGCGCACATGACTTTTAATTAAGAACAACCACAGCTAAAATACTTATAAATTGTTTACTGAACTTTAAAGCAGTAAAATCTAAAATTTAAAATGGGTAAAGCCGATGAACATATAGCTGTTTGATAGCTCGTTAATGCCCTTTAGCTGTATTTATTGAAGTCCATGTAGACTCGCAGTACCTATTTCACCACGTTTTTATTTGCATCTTTTCGTGCGTTTCTGTATAAACGACACACACTAAACTTGGCTACACAAGTTTTAATTTTCACATTTTCTGAGGATCACTGCAAATAAGTCCGCAATAGTCCAATAAATGTTCAAAATCAGTACGCAAAATTAGCCCCTTATAGACGCTCATAATGCAACCACTTTACATCTAACATTAAGCAGATTGGTGTTCCGGTTAATCTATGTCCAATTTAATATACTTTTCTTTAAATTGGTGAGTCCACAAGTAATATATTCCGACTATATAATTACTTTTTCGCTGTTATGGTAGTACTGGTAATTTTTATACAGAGATGCACGAGAAGATGAAGCTAAAAATGTTACGAAATCGATAGCGAAAGTCTACAATAACTTCAGTGGATTAACAAGCTTTCATTCACATATATATTAAATCAGTTTTACACAGTTTGACATTTGCATTTTGCTGACTGAAAGTTCCTTAAACCATGTATAGGTTTAAGTCTTAGATATTCTTTTTTGAAGGTATTTGTTTGGAGTATAGTCTTGTATGGAAGTGAAACGTGGAAGTTAAACAGCTCAGACCAGGAGTGAACACAAACTTTTAAGATGTGCCGCTACAGAAGAATGCTGAAGATTAGGTAGGTAGATCCACATAATTAATGAGTAGGTACGGAGTAGCACTAGCGAGAAAAGAATTTTGTAGCATAACTTGACTAAAAGATCGGATCCGAGCAAGAGATGACTACAGTAAGTGGATTCAAAAGGATGTACGTTGAAGCAGTTATTCAGAGATGAAGAGGCCTGCACAGGACAAAGTGGCACGGAGAGCTAAATCAAACCAGTCTTCGGACTGAAGACCACAACAACAACAAGTAACAAATGGTCGTGCAAACTAATAAAACACTTTCAAATTTTTGCTCTCCTAATTTGAGAAATCATAAGAACTGGAACAGGAAGTAAATACCCATGAGAAATGGTAGCGGTGACTGCAGAAAGCTACCTCAGATTGATAACTGATTGGAAAGAAAATCGGAGAAAGAAAACATTGTCGGACTTGTCTTAAGCGATAAACGAAAACGATGAAAACTAAAAGTTGGTGACTTGAATCCCACTGCTGCCTAACGAAAATCCAGTGCATCTACCAAAGAGTCGCCTCGACTCCAAAATTTTTTTATGAAAAGACCTTCATTTACCATTCATTATACGGATAACTACACTCATGCTCATAAATTAAGGATAATGCTGATACATGATGAAACAACGTTCTGGAGGGCGGTTTGCGGGTTTAAATCAGCGCGGGGTATGACCATGCGGTGCATTTGACCTGCGGTCGTCGCACCGTGCCGCTGGCAACAGTCCACATACGCAGAGGTGTGTTGTGTATGTCAGAGTACGGTGCAGTGAGCAAGTGTGCAGACGTTTTCAGACGTGCTAATGGAGACTGTGTGTTGAAAATGGCTCAAAGGACACATATTGATGACGTTATGAGGGGTAGAATACTAGGGCGTGGAGGCTGGTCAAACACATCAGGTCGTAGCTCGGGCCCTCCGTGTGCCACGAAGTGTGATCTCAAGATTGTGGTAATGATTCCAGCAGACAGAAAACGTGTCCAGGCGCTACAGTACGGGACGTCCATAGTGTACAACACCACAAGAAAAGCAGTGTCTCATCATCAGTGCCCGTAGACGGCCACGGATTACTGCAGGTAGCCTTGTTCGGGACCTTACCACAGCCGCTGGAACAGTTGTCTCCAGACACACAGTCTCCAGACGACTGAATAAACATGGTTTATTTGCCCAGAGACCTGCAAGGTGCATTCCACTGACGCCTGGTCACAGGAAAGCCCGTATAGCATGGTGTCAAGAACACACTACATGGTCATTGGAACAGTGGTCCCAGGTTATGTTCACGGACAAGTCCAGGTATATTCTGAACAGTGATTCTCGCCGGGTTTTCATCTGGCGTGAACCAGGAACCAGATACCAACCCCTTAATGTCCTTGAAAGGGGCCTGTATGGAGGTCGTGGTTTGATGGTGTCGGGTGGGATTAGGGGTGGTGCACGTACACCCCTGCATGTCTTTGACAGAATATCTGTATCTGGACGTCATTTTGTACCAGTATGTCTGCCTTTCCAGGGGTGCAGTGGGTCCCACCTTCCTCCTGATGGATGATAACGCACGGCCCCACCGAGCTACCATCGTGGAGGATTACCTTGAAACAGAAGATATCAGGCGAATGGAGTGGCCTGCCTGTTCTCCAGACCTAAACCCCATGGAGCACGTCTGATATGGTCTCGGTCGACGTATCGCTGCACGTCTTGAAACCCCTACGACACTTCAGGAGCTCCGACAGGTACTGGTGCAAGAATGGGAGCTGCTCGACCACTTGATACAGAGTATGCCAACCCCATTGTGTGGCCTGTGTACGTGTGCATGGTGATCATATCCCATATTGATGTCGGGGTACATGAGCAGCAAACCGTGGCGTTTTGTAGCACATGTGTTTCAGGACGGTTTTCTCAACTTATCACCAATAATACCATGGACTTACAGATCTGTGTGGTGTGTGTTCCATACGTGCCTATGCTATTAGCTCCAGTTTTGTGTAGTGCCACGTTGAGTGGCATCACATTCTCCAATTATCCTTAATTTATGACCATGAGTATATATCCGCTGAAGCAGTCACTTTCTTTTGGGTGTGGCACGGGAAATACGCTCTGCTATGCACTTCACAGTGGTTTGCAGAGTTTCGATGTAGATTAAGTCCTATCTACATCTACGCTGCCCAAGGCAAGTTATGGTGTGTCGTGGAGTGCGTATCTAGTATCACTGTCTGGTCTTCTCTCCCCTGTTTCGTGAATGGTCCCTGAGAAGAAGGACTATCTACAAACCTCCGCATAGGCTCCAATTTTTCTAATTTTCTCGACGTGGTCTTTTCGCGAGGCATTCCTAGGCTGAAGTAATGTGTTGTCACGCTCTTCTCGGAGTGTGTGCTCTCGGAATTTCAACTGTAAATCTCTCCATATTACGCAACACCTGTCTTGTAGTGTTTGCCACTGGAGCTTGTTAAACATCTCTGCAACCCTTTTGTGCCGGCTAAACAATCATTACACAATTAGTTTCCTTCTTCGGTAGATCTTCTCCTGCTTTCCGTCAGTCCAACGTGACAATACTCGCAGGTTGATAACCATTACACAGGAATCGGTCTTCCTTTGTGGGTGGGTTACATTTCCTTAATTTTCTTCCAGTGAATGTCAAGGTTTCCCTACAGTTCTCTTCTGTTGCAGGCCTATATTAGGACGCTCTGGACCATTACCCCTAGGTATTATTCAGCTTTTAGTGTTTCAAAAATGGTTCAATGGCTCTGAGCACTATGGGACTCAACTGCTGTGGTCATCAGTCCCCTAGAACTTAGAACTACTTAAACCTAACTAACCTAAGGACATCACACACATCCATGCCCGAGGCAGGATTCGAACCTGCGACCGCAGCTTTTAGTGTTTCACCAGTAGCGCAATGAAATGATAGTATGGCGTTATTGGTCGGGAGACACTATCAGAGGCTGTTCTGCTGCCTGGAGCAAGTCTTTGTATTTGATGTCACTTCGAGGAATGCGTTTCTTTGTGATGAACATGAGAAGAAATGATTAGGATTACGCAAATACCCAGTCCCTGACCTGAGAAAATCACCGTCCCGGTCGGGAATCGAATCCAGGATCCCTTGCTCTACATTCAGTGTCACTAGCCAGAAGCCCACTAGCCGTGGACACCAACAGCGTAATCGTACATTAACAGAAATCTTCTCTTATTTATGGGCAACGCTTTATATTTATTTAAGTTCAGCATCAACTGAAAGATGACGAACCAATCATCGACCATCCGCCCATCTCCCTACTGTTCGCCAGCTCTCTGTCACTCCTACCTTCCCACATCATAACAAAAACGTCAGCGAATAGCGTCACGGAGTTTCCGGAGTTACCGTCTACGTCATTAAAACGAATTGTAAACGGTAACGACCCTACAACATCCCTTGGTATTCTCACGAAATTACCCATACATCTGACGTTTTGTCCGTCAAAATCAGGTCTGAATCCAATCATTAATCTGGTCTCGTACTCGGTACCCTCTTATTTGATTCATTAAACATCATAAGCAACCTCTAGCGAGTTGAAATATCAAAGCCTAAAAGCTGGAAAGTAGCACAAGTCAGGCTGATATCCAAGAAAGGAAATAGGAGTGATCCGCTGAATTACAGCCCCACATCAGTAACGTCGGTTTACAGTAGGA
The DNA here is from genome assembly GCF_021461385.2 of Schistocerca piceifrons. Lineage (NCBI taxonomy): Eukaryota > Metazoa > Arthropoda > Insecta > Orthoptera > Acrididae > Schistocerca > Schistocerca piceifrons. The sequence continues at coordinate 645,535,578 of NC_060142.1, forward strand.
TTTTTGAACATATAGTGTATTCGAACATTATGAATTACCTCGAAGAAACGATTTATTGCAGATAGTGAGCACAGGTTCTGAAAATATTACTCTTGTGAAAGATAATTAGCTCTTTGTTCTCACGAAGTAATGAGTGCTATCGACAGAGGATGTCAAACTGATATTTTCAGATTTCCCGAAGGCTTTCAACAGCGTTGTTCACAAGCGACTTATAATCAAACTGCGTGCCTAAGAAGTCCCGCCGCAGTTGTGCGACTGGATCCGTGATTTCCTGTTAGGAAGGTCACAATTCTAATAGACGGGAGGTCTTCGACTAAAACAGAAGTAGTATCTGGCGTTCCAAAGGGAGCACTATAATTCCTCTGCTATTCCCGATCTATATAAACTACACTCCTGGAAATTGAAATAAGAACACCGTGAATTCATTGTCCCAGGAAGGGGAAACTTTATTGACACATTCCTGGGGTCAGATACATCACATGATCACACTGACAGAACCACAGGCACATAGACACAGGCAACAGAGCATGCACAATGTCGGCACTAGTACAGTGTATATCCACCTTTCGCAGCAATGCAGGCTGCTATTCTCCCATGGAGACGATCGTAGAGATGCTGGATGTAGTCCTGTGGAACGGCTTGCCATGCCATTTCCACCTGGCGCCTCAGTTGGATCAGCGTTCGTGCTGGACGTGCAGACCGCGTGAGACGACGCTTCATCCAGTCCCAAACATGCTCAATGGGGGACAGATCCGGAGATCTTGCTGGTCAGGGTAGTTGACTTACACCTTCTGGAGCACGTTGGGTGGCACGGGATACATGCGGACGTGCATTGTCCTGTTGGAACAGCAAGTTCCCTTGCCGGTCTAGGAATGGTAGAACGATGGGTTCGATGACGGTTTGGATGTACCGTGCACTATTCAGTGTCCCCTCGACGATCACCAGTGGTGTACGGCCAGTGTAGGAGATCGCTCCCCACACCATGATGCCGGGTGTTGGCCCTGTGTGCCTCGGTCGTATGCAGTCCTGATTGTGGCGCTCACCTGCACGGCGCCAAACACGCATACGATCATCATTGGCACCAAGGCAGAAGCGACTCTCATCGCTGAAGACGACACGTCTCCATTCGTCCCTCCATTCACGCCTGTCGCGACACCACTGGAGGAGGGCTGCACGATGTTGGGGCGTGAGCGGAAGACGGCCTAACGGTGTGCGGGACCGTAGCCCAGCTTCATGGAGACAGTTGCGAATGGTCCTCGCCGATACCCCAGGAGCAAGAGTGTCCCTAATTTGCTGGGAAGTGGCGGTGCGGTCCCCTACGGCACTGCGTAGGATCCTACGGTCTTGGCGTGCATCCGTGCGTCGCTGCGGTCCGGTCCCAGGTCGACGGGCACGTGCACCTTCTGCCGACCACTGGCGACAACATCGATGTACTGTGGAGACCTCACGCCCCACGTGTTGAGCAATTCGGCGGTACGTCCACCCGGCCTCCCGCATGCCCACTATACGCCCTCGCTCAAAGTCCGTCAACTGCACATACGGTTCACGTCCACGCTGTCGCGGCATGCTACCAGTGTTAAAGACTGCGATGGAGCTCCGTATGCCACGGCAAACTGGCTGACACTGACGGCGGCGGTGCACAAATGCTGCGCAGCTAGCGCCATTCGACGGCCAACACCGCGGTTCCTGGTGTGTCTGCTGTGCCGTGCGTGTGATCATTGCTTGTACAGCCCTCTCGCAGTGTCCGGAGCAAGTATGGTGGGTCTGACACACCGGTGTCAATATGTTCTTTTTTCCATTTCCAGGAGTGTATTTAGGAGATAATGTGAGCAGATTGTTTACAGGTGATGTTGTCATATACCGTCTTATAAAATCATCAGATGATTAGAACGAACTGAAAAACAATTGGACAATATATCTGTATGATGAGGAAAGTGGCAGTTGACGCTAAATAATGAAAAGTGTGGAGTCATCCGCAAGAGTGGTAGGGGAAATCCGCTAAATTTCGGTTGCACGATGAATCACACAAGTCTAAAGGCTGTAAATTCAGCTAAACAATTACGGATAGCAATTAGAAATAACTTAAAAAATGTTTCAAATAGCTCTGAGCACCATGGGACGTAGCGGTCGCGCGGTTACAGACTGAAGTGCCTAGAACCGCTCGGCCACTGAGGCCAGCAGAAGTAACTTAAATTGCAACCATCACATAAATAATGTAGTGGGGAGAGCAAACCAAAGAATGTAATTTATTGGCAGACTGCTTGAAAAGTGCAACAGGTCTACTAAAGAACGTGCTTACACTCGGCTTGTTCGCTCTCTTCTGGAGTATTACTGTGCCGTGTGCGACCCACATCAGATGGGACTGAAGGAGAACATCGAAAAAGTTCAAAGAAAGGGAGCTCGTTTTATATTATCGCGAAATAGGGGAGAAAGTGCTACGCACATGGTACGTCGCTTGGGGTGGCAATCATTAAAACAAAGGAATATTTCGTTGCGGAAGCATCTCCTCGCGAATTTTCATTCACCAACTTTCTCCTCCGATTGCGAGAATATTCTGTTGGCGACCATCTACATACGGAGAAACGATCATTATGATAAAATAAATCAGAGCCATCACAAAAGGATTTCATTGCACTGCTCCAGAGTGAAAAGGTGGAGAAACAACTTAAAGATGGTTCGATGAACCCTCTGCCAGAAACTTAATTGCAGAGTAAGGAACGTGTTGAGCTGTATCCCATGTAACACTGATTTTACGAAACACGGTATAAATCCAGGCATCTTTCTCTGTAGTGCTCAACAGTTCTCTGGTGAACAGGGGTGACCTGCACCATTTTACCGAAGTTTGACATTATTTTCTCCGATCTCCGTAGTTACGCGAATGACATAAAGGGCGAGAATGTATCGATCAGCACACTTGTGTTATTTCTACGCCCATCCAGTCCTTCTGTGGGGAAAGGCGGCCGCAGTGGGTAGGAGGAGCGCGGAAGAGAGTGTCTGTTCGCCCGCCTTGACGTAATTATCGTTTTTAATGAGGGAGGCTTGCGGCGGTCGCGGCGCTTAAGTCGTCGGTGGTCTTCCAGGAGGTGGGAGCGGAGATTTTAGCCACGTCTAATTCGTATAACGGCCGAGAGATGAGAAGGGGGCGCGGAAAATTGTGCCCCAGCAGTGAGCTGGAGCGAGCAGATACTCGAGCACCGGTGTGTCCTCCGCTCGCAGCCCATTTCCTCGCGGCTAATGGAAGATTAGCGGCGGTACGCCGACAGGGGGATCTGAAGGGGCTACTCTCGCCTCCTGATCTAATGAGACAGGGGGCGATAAATGTGAATTCTGAACCGGAGAACTCTCTCTGTCTTTCTTTCCGTCTGTGTGTGTGCGTGTGTGTGAGCAAGAGAGAGACAGAGAGAGAGAGAGAGAGAGGAAGAGAGAGAGAGAAGCAGGGAGGAGAACAAAAATCTGTGTATAAATGCAGCCTAAAATTTATATCATTCAAGAGTGGCCGGTCTAGCAACATACTGCACTGAAGAGCAAAATAAAGTGGTGCACCTGCCTAACATCGTGTAGAGCCCCCGCGAACACGCAGAAGTGCCATAACACGACGTGGCATGGACTCTATTAATGTCTTCAGTAGTGCTGTATGTGATTGAAGCTATGAATCATGCAGTGCTGTCCATAGAGTGCTAGGGGATAAAGATATCTTCTGAACAGCACGTTGCAAGGCATCAGAGATATGCTCAATAAGGTTTGAGCTGTGCCGGCTCGTATCGATTCATCCATCGGGTCGGCATGGTGTGATCTTTGGGGCTCGGCCGTTTGACGTGGCTTTTGGCCGCTACGGGCGTGTGGCGCTAGAGAGGGACAGCCGGAGAGGCACGCGGCGCGTGAGAATCGGAGGCGAGCGTGGTTGAGCAGGCCGGGGCACGACGCAGAGGTTGTGGTGTGTTTCACACGTTTGCAAGGCGGAACCTGGCTTGTAGTGTGGGAACTGGACTCGGCCACATTACCTGAATCGAGTCGTGAGGCCCTGATTTGAATCTGTAAAGGATTTCATAAAAGTGTACTGTGTGCTGCACCCTGTCCAGCTCGCCCACTTGCTGTGGGTTCTGGGTCTAGCCGCCTCTAGTCTGGGTCCAATGGACCCCCCCTTCTGCTACTTGAATTAGCCCGTGCCTATGAGACGTCACATGTTTTGAAAATTTGTCACGAAGGGAAGTATCTATTTGTATTTTATTTTGTGTTAAAAAAATTTTGTGATATCCTTTATTGGTTAAAGTTTATCTCATTATTGTAGTCTCCTTTTGGGAGCTTTACTGTGTACAGAATTTAATTAACTTGCGAGTCACTTAATGCTTGTTTAAAGATTAATGTTGTTGTTTGAACAGGGTGGTTGCCCACACTTGTAAGGATTTTCTGCTAACTTAACTTATCACAAAAATTTTAAAGATAAAATTTTATTTTGCCAAAGAAAAGTTTAATAAAAGTGTTGTTGTTATAAACCGTGAATGGTGCTTATGTGGCCCGGCCCTCCCGCTCAACAGCAATTGGCTGATTAGGGTGAATTGACCACCACAATGTTCATGTCTGGGGAGTTTGGTGGCCAGCGGAAGTGTTTAAACACAGAAGACTGTTCCTGAACCACTCTGTTGCAGTTATGGACATGTGGGGGTGTCGCATTGTCCTGCTGAAATTGCCCAAGTCTGTCGGAATGCACAAAGGACATGAATGAATGCAGCTCACCAGATAGCACACTTACGTACGTGTCACCTGTCATGGTCGTAGCTAAACGTATCCGGGGTCCCATATCACTCCAACTACAGGCGCCCCACGCCATTACAGAGCCTCCACCAGGTTGAACGCTCCCCTGCTGACATGCGGGATCCATGGATTGATGAGGTTGTCTTAATACCCTTAGGCGTCCATCCTCTCCATACAATTAGAAACAAAACTCGTCCGACCAGGCAACATGTTTCCAGTCATCAACAGTCCAGTCTCGGTGTTGACGGACCCAGGCGAGGCGTAAAGCTTTGTGTCGTGCAGTCATCAAGGGTACATGAGTAGGCCTTCAGCTCCGAAAGCCCATATCGATGATGTTTCGTTGAATGGTTCGCACGCTGACACTTTTTAATGTCCCAGCATTGAAATCTGCAGAAATTTGGGGAAAGGTTGAACTTCTGTCACGCTGAACGATTCTCTTCAGTCGTCGTTGGTCCCTTTCTTGAAGGATCTTTTTCCGGCAGCAGAGATGTCAAGAGATTTGATGTTTTACCGGATTCATGATATTCACGGTACGCTCGTGGAATGGTCGTGCTGGAAAATCCCCACTTCAGTGCTACTTCGGAGATGCTGTGTCCTGTTGCTCATGCGCCGACCATAACACCACGTTCAGACTCACTTAGACCTTGATAACGCGCCATAGTCGCAGCAGTAACCGATCTAACAACTGCGTCAGACGCTTGTTATCTTATCTAGGCGTTGCCGACTATAGCGACGTATTCTGCCTGTTTACATATCTATTTCAATACGCATTCCTATACCAGTTTCTTCGGCGCTTCAATGTAGGTTGGTTTTATAGATCCAGTAAGAAAGCGAGAAAATATTTTTTTCGTAAACAACTAACCTTCCTTGTTTGCATAGTCTCCTTCGAGAGATATACACTTGGTTCAGCGACCGTCCAGCTTTTACATCTCATCGAAAAAATAGGCTCTGTCAAACTTGTTGACTGCAGCTGTCGCTTCCCCTTTTAGTGAAAATTTCTTCCCCGCAAGCTAAAATTCCAACTTACGAAAGAGGAAGAAGTCACCTAATACTGCATCTGGTGAACAGGGTGGATGAGGAACCAGTTCAATACCCAATTCATGCAATTCCGCCATTGTTATCGCTGAAATGTGAGATAGAGCATCATCCTGGTGAAATAGCATGTTTTGCGTGCCAGTCTTGGTCTTGTTTCAGCCAACGCAAGTTTCAAACAATCCACCAACGAAGAATAACAGGGTGCAGCCTTCCTCAAAGTAATCTATTACGATTATACCTTGGGAATCCAAAAAATAATGCCCATCACTTTACCAGCTAACAATGCGGTCTTAGCCGTGTTAGGTGCACTTTCACCAGTTCTGAGCATTGTTTTGACTGCCTTTTCGACTCTGGTGTTTAATGATGGGCCTAGGTTTCATCAGCAGTCACAAATCGGTGCAAAATGTCTTGCATGCAGTGATTAAACATCGCGAGACACTGTGTTGAAATGTTATGCCGGATGCGCTTTTGGTCGACTGTGAGCAATCGTGGCACCGACGTCTTGTAGCCAATTCTCCATGCAGGATATTATGCAATCTCTCAGTTGAGGTTTCTGCACCATCAGTAATGGTTCAAATGGCTCTGAGCACTATGCGACTTAACTTCTGAGGTCATCAGTCACCTAGAACTTAGAACTAATTGCCGGCCGGAGTGGCCGTGAGGTTCTAGGCGCTTCAGTCTGGAGCCGAGCGACCGCTACGGTCGCAGGTTCGAATCCTGCCTCGGGAATGGATCTCCTTAGGTTATTTAGGTTTAATTAGTTCTAAGTTCTAGGCGACTGATGACCTCAGAAGTTAAGTCGCATAGTGCTCAGAGCCATTTATACCATTTGAACCTTATTACTAATTAAACCTAACTAACCTAAGGACGGCTCACACATCCATGCCCGAGGCAGGCTTCGAACCTGCGACCGTAGGGGTCACTCGGTTCCGGACTGAAGGGCCTAGAACCTCACGGCCACTCCGGCCGGCCCCTCAGTAATCTCACCAAATTTTTTAGGTGATCTTGCATTGTCATATCGTGTTCTGACATGTTTTAACTTCAGCTGATGAAAGGAAGTGATGAATGCAGGTCACAGGAATACATTAGCTGCTAAATACGCCATACTTCATGTTAATGGTTTCTTATTGTGTACAGTGTCAGCCATATCACATGTCTTCGACATGTACTAGTATCCTGTAATACAACTGTATTATAAGATCAGGGATTTGTTTTTTCTACGATGACATGTCCCAGACATGTCAGACACATTTTACATTTCAACATGAACTCGAGAATTGCTACAAAGTCGAAATCATGATAGATGAACAATTAACAGTCAAAAGACAGAAATATCTTCCACAAAATTCTCCATGAAGTGGTCCTCCACGGAGGAAACATCATTACTTCGTACGAGAGTATTTCGTGTAGAAGCAAACAGAAATGTGTAACAGCTCACTTAACATCTAGTTTAGGGTTGAACGGAGGTTACTCAGTGGTTAAACGATGACCTTGTCATCTGGCCACCCGGACCTACATTACATATGGTTTCACTACATCACTTAAGACAGATGCAGGTTGATTTCTTGAAAATAACATGGCTGATATCGAGCCAACCGCCTTGCCGCAGTGGTAACGTCGGTTCCCGTCATATCACCGAAGTTAAGCACTGTCGGTGTGAGCTAGTACTTGGATGGGTGACCATCCGGTCTGCCAAGCGTTGTTGGCCAGCTGTGTGCAGTCAGCGCTTGTGAGGCGAACTGAGGAGCTACTTGATGGAAAAGTAGCGGGTCCGGTCTCGGATACTGACATACGGCCGGGAGATCGGTGTGCTCCTTCATACCCGCATCCAGTGACGCCAGTGGGGTGAGGATGACACGGCGGCCGGTCGGTACCGCTGCGTCCGCCAGGGCCTGTGGACAGAGATAACGTTTTTTTTTTCACATGACTGATATCGACAGCCGAAGTTGACATCCATCTCTGATGGACAACTTTTGCTGTAAAATATGACAAAATAACTCCCAACAAAGGCCAATATTTACGGTAGCACAGGAAACAAAACTGACATAGTCTTCGTTGTCGCTTGTACATTAAAACCTACGCATTCGTTTCTCTCTCCTTCTTCAGGATCGATCAGCTTAAGTGAATCGAATTTGCTAACCATGATTAACGCGAGAAGTCTGAGAGAGACGTCCCTTACAGCTACACTCGGTGGTGCCTGCTATGTAACACTGCTTCTTCTGGATCGTCATTTCCTTTTAATCCTTAGTTTATTTATTTTTATCTCGGTTTGAGTTAATGATTGAGGATCCTTCTATCATAGAAATCTGTGTGTTTGCCATTTCAATTTCCGTTTCTTTCTTTTTTTGTTAAAGTATTGTGTACGTTATCTTGATGTTGGACCTACCATTCTTAAAATTAAAGCGACCAAGCCCAGTATGGATACAGTTCGTATCTGTCTTAGACAGGTGTCATTGATTTCACGAAATACTCGTTTACGTCCAGACTCGAACTTGTGTTTTCAGTACATAAATAGTGACAGCAGAATGAGTTTTTCAGAAAAACTCATTGACTTTGTATTGGTCAATGGATATAAGTTGAATAGGAAATCTATCATGGAAATTTAAGCCCTTTCAAAGCTGCCCAAGTCGAGTGTGATTGTGAAACGCAAACGCGAAACAACAGACAAAGCTAAACTAATATCTGGCAAACTTCAGGATGGGGATCATCGAGCACTGCGGAGAATTGTTAAGAAGAGTACACTAAATAGGGAAGGATAGTAGCCAATTTTACAGCGTTGTGTTCTATGTACAGAAGAGCAGCCGTTCAAAGACGATGATTGTTTGCATCAGCACACCCTCATGGATTGTAACTTGACTTGAGGGATGAGAGCTTGCCATGGGCAGCAGAGAAATGCGGATTGCAGCCCAACTCGCAAGACACAAACTGTCTGGTGAACTAATAGGCCATTCTGGACCAGAGATATGTTTCTTCGACGATTTTCCATTTAAACATGAACTTCAGAATTGTTACAGAGGAGAAGATGGAGGAGGAGGGAAAAGGATGGAGAGGTCTTTGAGCGAAATAGGCTGTCATTGAACACTGATTTCGATATCATATGACTGTGTGGCATGAGTGCCAGCGACTGCAGTGCTTGTCACAAGATAAATTTGAACGGGGTTTAACCGATTTCTATTCATTAGATTAGTCCTGCAAATCATGTTAAGAAGAAGAAGAATAGAAGAGAACTGAGGTATCTCAGATATGATGTTACAGGGGAATGCTGAAAATTCAGAGTACTTAGAAGGTAATAAATAAACAGTTTGTTCGTGGAATCAGTGGGGAAAGCTACTACCAAAAAAAAAAAAAACGCTATGGAAGGGAAAGAGTGTTTAATGTCTCCTAAGACATCAAGGAATAAATTCCATGTTATTAGACGGATCCGTGGAGAGTAGAAATATCAGGGGAAGACATAGGTAGGGTTACATACATCAGCCGGCCGTGGAGGCCGAGCGGTTCTATGCGCTTCAGTCCGGAACCGCACGACTGCTACGGTCGCAGGTTCGAATCCTTCCTCGGGCATTTTAAGTAGTTCAAAGTTCTAGGGGACTGATGATCTCAGATGTTAAGTCCCATAGTGCTCAGAGCCATTTGAACCATTTTTACATCCAACAAATAACCGAGGAAGTTGGGTGTAAGCATTAGTCTAACACGAAGAGATTGACACAAGAGAGGGAACCTTGATGGGTGTCACCAAACCGGTTAGAAGGCCGATGAACACAAAATGGCCTCTAATCAGTTGATTGCATCATGTACAGGGTGATTCAAAAAGAATACCACAACTTTAGGAATTTAAAACTCTGCAACGACAAAAGGCAGAGCTAAGCACTATCTGTCGGCGAATTAAGGGAGCTATAAAGTTTCATTTAGTTGTACATTTGTTCACTTGAAGCGCTGTTGACTAGGCGTCAGCGTCAGTTGATGCTAAGATGGCGACCGCCCAACAGAAAGCTTTTTGTGTTATTGAGTACGGCAGAAGTGAATCGACGACAGTTGTTCAGCGTGCATTTCGAACGAAGTATGGTGTTAAACCTCCTGATAGGCGGTGTATTAAACGTTGGTATAAACAGTTTACAGAGAATGGGTGTTTGTGCAAAGGGAAAAGTTCTGGACGGCCGAGAACGAGTGATGAAAATGTAGCACGCATCCAGCAAGCATTTGTTCGCAGCCCAGGAAAATCGACTCGCAGGGCTAGCAGAGAGCTGCAAATTCCACGATCAACTGTATGGAGAGTCCTACGAAAAAGGTTAGTTATGAAACCTGAACGTCAACTACCCGAGGGGATGGATCGGCCGCCAGGCAGCCCGCGACAGAGCACTTCATCACTGGCCTCCAAGAAGCCCTGATCTTACCCCCTGCGATTTTTTATTATGGGGGTATGTTAAGGATATGGTGTTTCGGCCACCTCTCCCAGCCACCATTGATGATTTGAAATGAGAAATAACAGCAGCTATCCAAACTGTTACGCCTGGTATGCTACAGAGAGTGTGGAACGAGTTGGAGTATCGGGTTGGTATTGCTCGTGTGTCTGGAGGGGGCCATATTGAACATCTCTGAACTTGTTTTTGAGTGAAAAAAAAAACCTTTTTAAATACTCTTTGTAATGATGTATAACAGAAGGTTATATTATGCTCCTTTCATTAAATACACATTTTTAAAGTTGTGGTATTCTTTTTGAATCACACTGTACTAACATCCACGAGTACCCACTCTGAGAGCGCCTTGGCTGGAGTGACCACTTGGAAAGTAGGCTACAGCCTCACAGAGTCTTGAGCGCTACAACATTCACTGTGGATCTTGTTTACGTCAGATCAGAGTGATTCACAGCAGATTTACAGAGTGGTGGCTGGCTCTGAGCACTATGGGACTTAACATCTGTGTTAATCAGTCCCCTACAACTTAGAACTACTTAAACCTAACTAACCTAAGGACATCACACACATCCATGCCCGAGGCAGGATTCGAACCTGCGACCGTAGCGATGGCGCGGTTCCAGACTGAAGCGCCTAGAACCGCTCGGCCACACCGGCCGGCTACAGAGTGGTCAAATTAAACTTTCGTTTCTTGAGTGGGCCTCCATGGACAACGAGTGATTGTAGGACAATGAAACTCTGTGGAAACATTTGCAAGGACATGTGGAAAAGAAGTAACGAAAAAAGTGTACTTCATCACCACGAAATGTTCCAACGCCACCAACTCCAACCCTAGGAATAAACTGTCCGGATGCTGTGGCCGAGAGGTTCTAGGCCCTTCAGTCTGGAACCGCGCGACCGCTGCGGTTGCAGGTTAGAATCCTGCCTCGGGCATGGATGTGTGTGATGTCCTTAGGTTAGGTTAGGTTTAAGTAGTTCTAAGTCCATGGGACTGATGAACTCAGATGTTAAGTCCCATAGTGCTCAGAGCCATTTAAGCCATTTGAGCCTAGGAAGAAGCGTAATTGGCAATTCTACTCGAATGTCTACTCGAATTTTTCGTCACGTGGCAAAAGTTGCTGAGTAATGTGAAGTTTATACGGATACCATTTCACAATTATTCGCAGCCCTTTTCGAATGCTGTATCACGGAACGTTCCGTCGTCCTGACAAAGTGCGTGCACTGCTTGAAGATCACTCATTGCACCCAAAATTTTCAGACATGGCCACAGCAACTAATTTAACAGTTTATGTTGCAATTGGCCGTCGGCTTCTCCCACGAGCAGCTTCCAAGTCTCAGTTGATTCGAAGTTCCGAATCATTTTCTGCAACCTCAGTGCGGAAAGAGGACCTCTTAGTATTCCTTTAATTCATTGATATCCACGAAGAGCAGCAGCACTATTGCTGCTGTTTTCATGAAACAGCTTTATGAGTCAAGACCTGCTCACCTTGTCCAGACCCACGTTGACCGTCTGCAACTGTAATGAACACTGCTGCTTGTATTTCAGCGCTACGTCGCCGTACCAGTACTGGCGCCTAACGGCATGTGATACCATTAACACCGCCAACAACGCGAATCCTGCAGCACACATTCTGAACATCATTCCTACAAAACCGTACGGTTATTAATTTTCCGTCTACACTGAATCATGTAGCAAAAGTTTAGTTACAACCACCTTGACATCACCCGTCTGAAAAATTCCCAACAACATCCTCATCTCTGCTTCAGATGGTAGATATACAAAGAGCAATGAGGACACAAGACAGATTTTAGGCGATCCTCTGGCAATGGCGACAATGACGTCATTACAACAAACGTGGTTAAGTATATTGACCATCCAGAACATTATGAACACCTGCCTAACATCTAGGGGACTAATGACCTCAGCAGTTGAGTCCCATAGTGCTCAGAGCCATTTGAACCATTTGAACCTGCCTAACACGGGTATGTCCACCCACCTTTGGTATGGATAACAGCAGCGACGTGTAGGTCGCAGGAAGGAGTTGTCACCACATCTACACTCACGTCACCTCATTCCCACAAATTCAGAGGAGGGGGCAATCGATTCTGACGCCACGTTCAGTCACATCCCAGATATATTGGGTCGGGTTCAGATGTGGCGGGGGCGGGGGGGGCAGCACATCAACTGGAAATTGCCACTGTGTTCCTCAAACCACTCCATCACACTTCTGGCCTTGTGACATTGCGCATTATCTTACTGAAAAATGCCACTGCTGTCGGGAAAGTTGGTCTGCAACCAGCCTTGGCCGCTATGGTGCCTTTCGCGAGCCCCACTGGAACCATGGGCGTCCACGTGAATGTTCCCCAGAGCATGATTCTGCCGCCGCCAACTTCTCTCCGACCCGTAGTAGAGGCGCAAGGAGCTGTTCCCTTGGATTCTCGTCCTACCATCGGCATGATGAAGGAGGTATCGAGAGTCATTAGACTATGCAACGCTCTGCCACTGCTCCAACGTAACGCCGATGGTCACTTCCCCATTCCAGTGGTAGTTACCGATGTCTTGTTGTTAACATTGGCACAAATGGGTCTTCAGCTGCGGACGCCCGCCGTTAATAGTTCAAATGGCTCTGAGCACTATGGGACTCAACTTCTGAGGTCATTAGTCCCCGAGAACGTAGAAGTAGTTAAACCTAATTAACCTAAGGACATCACAAACATCCATGTCCGAGGCAGATTCGAACCTGCGACCGTAGCAGTCTGGCGGTTCCAGACAGCAGCGCCTTTAACCGCACGGTCACTTCGGCCGGCGCCGTTAATAGTGTTAGGTGCACTGCGTATTCAGACACACTTAACTCTGCCCAGCATTAGAGTATGATGTTAGTTCCACCATAGTTCGCCTCCTGCCCTGTTTTACTAGTCTGCCCAGCCTAGGACATCCGACATCTGTAATGAGAGGTGGCCACCCAACGCCACTACATCTGGACGTGGTTTCACCTTGGTTTCGCCACTTGTCGAAGACACTCACCACAGTACCCTTCGAATACGCGAAAAGTCGTGAAGTTTCCGAAATGCTTGTGCCGAGCCTCCTGGACATCACAATCTGCATTTGGCCAAACTCAGATAGATCGCGCGCCTTCCCCATTGTGCTCACGGACAGCAAGCTCACTGGTACTACATGCACAGTGCGTGTGTCTGAGTAGCAGCCAATCCTCGCCAGGCGACGCTGCTATCACCTGGACGGATTTATATCGATAGTAGGTCGGTGGTAATAATGTTTTGGCTGATAATTGTACATTCTGGGAACCAGAAAATGTGTGTTGCTTCAGAAATAAATGCCGACCCTGAGATTCCATATCCTCGACATCCCATAAGAATATCCTGTTCTGTTGCAACCCGGAAGTCTGCACTGGAAATCTTTCTGTCCTACCAGTCATACGTTAAATGTAAACGTAGGCTTCCACGGCCGTTGACACAGTCAATAAAATTCTTCTGGGTTTGGGACTTCATTGTCAACTATAAAACTCCGACGCTTCGGCGACTACTGCAAGATGCCTTCCTCAGGGTGTATCGCAATGTATATGTGTGTGTGTGCTAAACAATGCATACAGAGTCGATAAACATAACAAATGAGCCCTTCAGATCAGGAAGCTTCGAGAGTATTTAAAAGATCCAGTTGTTGTGACTGTGCTACGGAAAGGTAATGCAGAAATCACTGAAAACTACTGGCTCATATCCTACAGCCATCATTCTCGAAAATCATAGAATCCATTGTGAAAGACAGATTTATGAATTACTATAATAAATAACCATGTAAGTGAATCACAGTTTTGATTTCGAAATGGCACAAGTACAGAATTAACGATAGTAGAATACGCTTAAGTGCTATTTAACTCTCTTGACAAGAATTTGTGTGTCACAGGCTTATTCTTAGATATTTATGAGACTTTGGATAGTACTGATCATAAGATTCTACTAGATGCATTAGAATTATCAGGAATAAGAGACATAGCTGATAATATCTAGAAGATAGGGTACGAAGAGCAGACACAACACAAACGTGAAATATTGTTGAACCTTTCGTGAAGTCAGATCACCGAAGTTAAGTGGTATCAGGCTGGGCTAGCACTTGGATGGCTGAGCGCCCGGTATGCCAACCGTTGGTGGCAAGCGGGATGTACTCAGCCCTTGTGAGGCAAACTGAGGACCTTCTTGACTGAGAAGTAGCGGCTCCGGTCACGAAAACTGAAAACGGTCGGGAGAGCTGTGTGCTGACCACATGCCCCTCCGTACCCACATACAGTGACGCCGCTAGGATGCGAGGATGACACGGTGGACGGTCGGTACCGTTGGGCCTTCCAGGACCTATTCGGGCGGAGTTTAGTTTTTAGAAATTTTTTAGTCAGGAGCATGGGAAGTGAGGGTGAAATAGAGCGCAGCTTCCACAGTGATGAATATGTACAGTCTTAGACATAAAAACTGGCCGCCGGCCGGCCGCCACAGAGACTAAGTCCGAGTCGTTCACTTAAGGTGGCCAATAAAACTGGCCGCCCCTGACAACTCTAAGTCCGGCCATCTGCACAATCTGGCAACAACGTAAGATGCGGAAGTGTTAGGAGGAAGTATTGTCTACTTCCGATGTGTGCTCGCACTGTGTGAGCCCCTGGTCTAGCGGTAATACTCGCGCGTTCTAAACTGATAGTCGCCTGTTCGCGTCCACCTATATGTATTTTTTTTTTTTTACTACATTTCGGCCCTCGTATAAAGTTATGAGTCTGATTGAACATCAAAATAATTCGCTTGACATTCTACCCACCAGCAATAACAAGTATTCCAGAAACAATTCCGCAGCACAGCTCGTGGCTGCGTCGCGATCATAACAGCTTACGCTCGAGCGTTTCCTCGCGCTGCAGCGGCTACTGGCCACCGGCCAGACGCCACCCGCCACCTGAAATCCAACGCCGCCCATGTGAACGCGGCGCGACGCTGTCAGTATATGTTTTAACTGTCATTTTCGAATTTGAAGTTCTAGTTATCATCTTGCAGTTCAGCATTGCATTTTGCATACTTGAAAATCGTAAACTACGGTTAAGCATTGTAAAATTGAGTCGCAAGTGGAAGAAGGTGTAACATCTGCAACACAACGTTTACTTTTGGTATAACAGAGGGGTGAATGCAGAGGAGGCAACCAGAAAGATTTGAACTGTGTGTGGAGCCAGTGCTTTTGGGAAAAATACGCCAGAAAAAGATATTCTTGTTTCAATAAAGATCGTTCTGGCATGAATGATTTTCCACATTAAGGAAGTCTCGACTACTGATACATGTGATAGATTACCATTTCACCACCATGCGACATTTGCAATCAACAGGCAAAGTTCAGAAGTCTGGCGTAGGAGTACTGCATGCTCTAATTCGAAACAACAAAAATCATGGAGTGACTATTATTGAACGTCATCAGGTCGCTCATTGAGCATTCGTATGCAATACTGTTGTTGGTGACGTGTTATGATGCCTTTATCGTTAACTTCCTAAGAAGAAATGAAAGACTGAGCCCCACCAAAAGACGTAAACTCGAGCAAAGAGTAGTGTGAACATAATATTTTACATCTGATAGCTCCAAAAGTGTGTTTTGGGCTACGAATACTGCCCCACGTGGTGTGTGCAACACAGCTGGAATTTGTTGCCAACAACTAAGACACCTTTTGGTGGCAGTGTAAGGAAATCGAGCAACAAAACTACATCACCTGTGCTACTGCATGATGACGCACTCTGTTGATTTGAGAAACAAAACTGTCCAGGAGATTGATAGTAAAGTCGTCTCTCAGGCATTTGTATTGATAGGGAAGCCCTCTCTCAAGCACATGTCCCTCCCGTCATATATTCGTAAAAATTTACCTTTCCCGCTCTTGATCGATCAACCGTCAAGGCAAATCATTTCTAGACGAAAATACTCTTAAAACTACACTGGTTTAATGACATCGTTTGAACTAGTGGGTTTCTACGGGCGTAGAATTTGTAAACAACATTAGCATTGTCAGATTGTTTTAGATATCGTGAAAGAAAATTGTGCTCCTGATTAATTTCTCTTTGGTGGTTACTGTTGCGTTTAGTAAACTAATGGAAAATGCAAATAAAATATTCACTGTACTAATACAAATTAAATTCAGCTTACTACAGTAACAACACGACGGCAGTCTATCTTAATAAAACATTAAGTGTCTATAAGACGATTGATCCTATTTTAACGCGAATTAGTAGGATATTACCGACTTTTGACATCGAAAAGATCTGTATTTATTCATTTCGTGTATCATTCGCAAGTATTACGAAAATGTGTCATTTCATAGATAAAATTATGTATTCGCAACAAGAAAAAATATGTAGGTAGAAAACAAAAGTGGCATTATGAATTTGGCAGTACCGTAAGGTTTTCGTTCTGACACTAACAAGGGGAGGCCGCCAATTGTGAAATTCAGATTCGATTCATACTGCGCATAATAAAAACTCATGGCCAGAGGTGTAATGTGGCAAAGCACCAAGATGCACTTCTCAGACGTTGTCGAGAATATATATATATATTACTTACAAATAACAAATACTAAACAAAAAAAATCTCGCGCCATGCAATTTTTTTTTAGTATTTGTTTTTTGTAATTCAAATACATATACAGGGTGTTTCAAAAATGACCGGTATATTTGAAACGGCAATAAAAACTAAACGAGCAGCGATAGAAATACACCGTTTGTTGCAATATGCTTGGGACAACAGTACATTTTCAGGCAGACAAACTTTCGAAATTACAGTAGTTACAATTTTCAACAACAGATGGCGCTGCGGTCTGGGAAACTCTATAGTACGAAATTTTCCACATATCCACCATGCGTAGCAATAATATGGCGTAGTCTCTGAATGAAATTACCCGAAACCTTTGACAACGTGTCTGACGGAATGGCTTCACATGCAGATGAGATGTACTGCTTCAGCTGTTCAATTGTTTCTGGATTCTGGCGGTACACATGGTCTTTCAAGTGTCCCCACAGAAAGAAGTCACAGGGGTTCATGTCTGACGAATAGGGAGGCCAATCCACGCCGCCTCCTGTATGTTTCGGATAGCTCAAAGCAATCACACGATCATCGAAATATTCATTCAGGAAATTAAAGACGTCGGCCGCGCGATGTGGCCGGGCACCATCTTGCATAAACCACGAGGTGTTCGCAGTGTCGTCTAAGGCAGTTTGTACCGCCACAAATTCAAGAAGAATGTCCATATAGCGTGATGCAGTAATCTTTTCGGATCTGAAAATTGGGCCAATGATTCCTTTGGAAGAAATGGCGGCCCAGACCAGTACTTTTTGAGGATGCAGGGACGATGGGACTGCAACATGGGGCTTTTCGGTTCCCCATATGCGCCAGTTCTGTTTATTGACGAAGCCGTCCAGGTAAAGATAAGCTTCGTCAGTAAACCAAATGCTGCCCACATGCATATCGCCGTCATCAATCCTGTGCACTATATCGTTAGCGAATGTCTCTCGTGCAGCAATGGTAGTGGCGCTGAGGGGTTGCCGCATTTGAATTTTGTATGGATAGAGGTGTAAACTCTGGCGCATTAGACGATACGTGGACGTTGGCGTCATTTGGACCGCAGCTGCAACACGGCGAACGGAAACCCGAGGCCGCTGTTGGATCACCTGCTGCACTAGCTGCGCGTTGCCCTCTGTGGTTGCCGTACGCGGTCGCCCTACCTTTCCAGCACGTTCATCCGTCACGTTCCGAGTCCGTTGAAATGTTTCAAACAGATCATTTATTGTATCGCATTTCGGTCCTTTGGTTACATTAAACCTCCGTTGAAAACTTCGTCTTGTTACAACAACACTGTGTTCTAGGCGGTGGAATTCCAACACCAGAAAAATCCTCTGTTCTAAGGAATAAACCATGTTGTCTACAGCACACTTGCACGTTGTGAACAGCACACGCTTACAGCAGAAAGACGACGTACAGAATGGCGCACCCACAGACTGCGTTGTCTTCTATATCTTTCACATCACTTGCAGCGCCATCTGTTGTTGAAAATTGTAACTACTGTAATTTCGAAAGTTTGTCCGCCTGAAAATGTACTGTTGTCACAAGCATATTGCAACAAACGGTGTATTTCTATCGCTGCTCGTTTAGTTTTTATTGCCGTTTCAAATATACCGGTCATTTTTGAAACACCGTGTATATATATATATATATATATATATATATATATATATATATATATATATATATATATATCATGGGGTCTCTAATTCGAACGTTTGACTTACACTATACGTATTCGTTTCGGAATATCGTTTCTACGTCTTCCGTTAACTACACGTGTAAACATTATGAAGACAATTAATAACATTTGTGAAATACAACTTTGTTTGCAGAAAACATAATCATGTTCGAAGTCGCCAGTTTTTCCACGACAAACAACTTTCAACAACTTATTATATGCATAATTGTTGCAACTGATTGCCGGGAATTTTATATATATATATATATATATATATATATATATATATATATTACAAATAACAAATACTAAAAAAAAAGTTGCATGGCGCGAGATTCAATCCGGCGACCTTCGGATTACGAACGCGAACGCTTATCGCTGCGCCACGACGCTGTAGGAAGTAACAAATCGTAGAGAGTATTTCACCTCAACGGTTTCTTTTAACTGTCCCTTTCTCGACAACGGCTGAGAAGTTCATCTTGGTGCTTTGCCACATTACACCTCTGGCTATGAGCTTTTACGAGGGCAGTTCAATAAGTAATGCAACACATTTTTTTTCTCGGCCGGTTTTAGTTGAAAAAACCGGAAATTTCTTGTGGAATATTTTCAAACATTCCCGCTTCGTCTCGTATCGTTTCATTGACCTCTGACAGGAGGCAGCGCTGTACGGAGCTGTTAAAATGGCGTCTGTAACGGATGTGCGTTGCAAACAATGGGCAGTGATCGAGTTTCTTTTGGCGGAAAACCAGGGCATCTCAGATATTCATAGGCGCTTGCAGAATGTCTACGGTGATCTGGCACAGGACAAAAGCACGGTGAGTCGTTGGGCAAAGCGTGTGTCATCATCGCCGAAAGGTCAAGCAAGACTGTCTGATCTTCCGCGTGCGGGCCGGCCGTGCACAGCTGTGACTCCTGCAATGGCGGAGCGTGCGAACACACTCGTTCGAGATGATCGACGGATCACCATCAAACAACTCAGTGCTCAACTTGACATCTCTGTTGGTAGTGCTGTCACAATTGTTCACCAGTTGGGATATTCAAAGGTTTGTTCCCGCTGGGTCCCTCGTTGTCTAACCGAACACCATAAAGAGCAAAGGAGAACCATCTGTGCGGAATTGCTTGCTCGTCATGTGGCTGAGGGTGACAATTTCTTGTTAAAGATTGTTACAGCCGATGAAACATGGGTTCATCACTTCGAACCTGAAACAAAACGGCAATCAATGGAGTGGCGCCACACCCACTCCCCTACCAAGAAAAAGTTTAAAGCCATACCCTCAGCCGGTAAAGTCATGGCTACAGTCTTCTGGGACGCTGAAGGGGTTATTCTGTTCGATGTCCTTCCCCATGGTCAAACGATGAACTCTGAAGTGTATTGTGCTACTCTTCAGAAATTGAAGAAACGACTTCAGCGTGTACGTAGGCACAAAAATGTGAACGAACTTCTCCTTCTTCATGACAACGCAAGACCTCACACAAGTCTTCGCACCCGAGAGGAGCTCACAAAACTTCAGTGGACTGTTCTTTCTCATGCACCCTACAGCCCCGATCTCGCATCGTCGGATTTCCATATGTTTGGCCCAATGAAGGGCGCAAACCGTGGGAGGCACTACGCGGATGATGAATAAGTTATTGATGCAGTACGACGTTGGCTCCGACATCGAACAATGGAATGGTACCGTGCAGGCATACAGGCCCTCATTTCAAGGTGGCGTAAGGCCGTAGCATTGAATCGAGATTACGTTGAAAAATAGTGTTGTGTAGCTAAAAGATTGGGGAATAACCTGGTGTATTTCAATGCTGAATAAAACAACCCCTGTTTCAGAAAAAAAATGTGTTGCATTACTTATTGAACTGCCCTCGTATTATGCGCAATATGAATCGAATCTGAATTTCACAATTGGTGGCCTCCCCTTGTAAGGGTTCCTGAAAGTAGCAAGACCAATTTTGCTCGAGCGTTGTCTTACGATTCCCTTATTGAGTTTGTATATGCCTGCTTGTAGCTCTGCTACAAAAGAATTAATAATCTGGCTTTCAGCGAGTCTCGAAAGGCGAACGAAAGCAGCTTGCACCTGGTAGCCAAGCACGTTACCTCAGAACTGGTTTTTTCCTAAAGTGGGAAGACATCCTTTTGAGGTTCAATTGTTGGCAAATGTCAGTCAGACATGTGCCGTTGGTCTAAACGTTTCGGTGTGTTTAATTTGTACCAATGATTTTTCTACAGGTTTTTTCTGTCCCAAATAGAGAGTTGTAGTCTCCCATTAGTATTTTCACGTCATCTTGGTGAATTTTGCTCATAGTATTTTGAGTGTGTTCCAGAATTCTTTCGGCATTTTCAGTGTTTTTCTTATTTTCGATGTTGGTGGGGATATGTGCATTGATGAGTTTATATTTTTTACTGGGGCTCTTAATGGGCATAGTCATAAGTCGGTTGTTGATGGGCAGGCCGTGGTGGCCGAGCGGTTCTAGGCGCTTCAGTCCGGAACCGCGCGACTGCTACGGTCGCAGGTTCAAATCCTGCTTCGGGCATGGATGTGTGTGATGTCCTTAGGTTAATTAGGTTTAAGTTCTAGGGGACTGACGACCTCCACTGTTAAGTCCCATAGTGCTCAGAGCCATTTGATCCATTTCATTGTTGATGGGTGTGATTTCTTTGACAGAGTTGATGATAGATCTGTGTTCGAGAAATTCAGTGCCATAGATTGGTACGCCTTTCGCTACCTTTTGTTGTATTTTGCTCTTGAAGATTCAATGGTTTCCCTAATGCAAGGATTCATTGTCAGTTAGTCGTGGTTCTTGAAGAGCAAGGGTGAGATTATTTAGTTTTCAAGTGCATGTTTTCTGCTAGTAGGGAAATTTACCAGAGATCTTCGATATTCTCTGCCGTGCTAACCTGGTCTCCCTAGAATCCGAAAATCCGACTGCCGCCTGTCGACTGGCGGGTTGTGTACCACCTGGGGTAATGTTGACTTTGCTTGCATAGTTCATGTTTGTTTGTGTCTCATTGGTTTGGCCTGGGTGATTCCAGGACCGGACAGGACCATAAGGTGTTGAAGCCTTTGCAACTAAATATTTTCAGCTGACCTCATTGAGCTGACAGAGTAGCGGTGATTTTCACTCAGACGTGTCTGGATTTTGGGTTCAACGGATTAGTAGCCGTTCAGGATTGTGTTAGTATTTGGTTCACCCCAAGTATTTGATTTCCTCGGTACCACCCATATGGGGGAGGGTTTCCCCTATCCGCCACACTGGATTATTATTATTATTATTATTATTATTGTCATTATGTAATCAGCAAATCCGATATGGTGTATCTTCGAACCACTGAAATAGATGTGTATTGTTCGATTCAGTATTTCCATCACATAAATATGGGTTATAATTACGTTACATTGCTGCTAGTAGACATATTTCTCACTTTATCTTAGACAGTTGCTACCTGTTACTCCATCATAGGAATTTATGTGCGCAGCATTGTTGCAATACAGTCGTTCAAATTATACGATTTCTGTAGTTTCATTTCGATACCAGATCGTTCTAATCGGATTCAGTCAGTCAGTCTTAATGTGGATATTCGACTACGACCCTCATCATATGGGTAATCGGACTGTTGAATCTAGATCACTTATCTATGACAGGGTCTGAATTCTTAAACACTGTGGAAAATAATCCAATGTGCTTATTACAAACATGTTATTTAAATATAAATATATGAACTAACGAGATAACAGTTTATTTACAGGAGCAGAGCCCCATCCATCATAGCAGAGCAGTGCGAGATTGATTTCAGGGCCAAGAGAGGATACAGCTGTTGCCGTTTGTTGCACGATCGCCGAACATCAGCCAGATAGAGAATATGTGGGTAGAAGTAACAAGGTCATTGCCATGTGGACCTACAAATGCAAGCGACCTTTGGACGAATATAGAAATCGTATGGTGGGAAGTAAACCATCACGCTACACTGTCGACAGCTTAATGAAATCAATGCCCCTACGCCTCCGAGAAACCTTACGTAATGGCCGTTGGTCGGTTGGTTACTAAAAGTATAGTCCACAAAACCCATGTGGACAATTTTCTGATAATCGGTCAAGCTTTGCTTTGTCGCAGCTCTTTAACATAAAAGTCCATTTACTTTCAGTCTCCTCCTTACAATTCTTGCAATGCAAGGTAATTGAAAAATCTCATCCACTCGACGCCAACTGTGGAATTGACTTGTGCATGTGTTGTTCACCACACAGTAGTTGTCACCCTCACTGGAATCAATGACTGTTTGTGTGTGTGTGTGTGTGTGTGTGTGTGTGTGTGTGTGTGTGTGTGTGTGTGTGTGTTTTCGTGTTCACGCACAATCTGAATCAATACTACTAACATTAGAGAGACAACCAACAATAAATATTGCATCAAATATGACTGTAAAGTATTTAAATGCGATGAAACTGAATTTTTACCCAACCCACGTCCTGCGTATTACGTTAAGTAAGATGTATTAACTCCATAGTATCGTTAGCAGAGACAGTGCGCTCTTGTTGTCGAGGCTCGCGACAAGTACAGCGATTAGCAGTGCCCAATGCCGCCGCGCTTTGTTTATGCTGGCTGAGCGTGGTCACTGCAGCAGACGCTTCGCCATAAACACAAGGAAATCACCTTGGCTCTGACAGCAGTGAGCGGATATCACTGCCTGCGTGTTCGTATAGTAACCAACGTGAGACTCTACTCACAGGTGCCATGGAGCAATTGCAACGAGTATCATGTCATTAGTCATCAGAATATCAACCAGTGATGAAATGTCCACTCTATTTGAATCCCACGAAAACAGGAACCTTATCAGAAAGGAATGTGAGGTGGTATTAAAATTTATCCAACATGCAAAAATTAACTGCAGGGTTTTCATGTATGCAGTAGTAGCACACAAGGAAATATTATGTCTTGGAAGCGTATATTTCATTTCCTCTTCTCATATTAACGCCCTTGTTTTAGTATGAAGTGAGAAAATAAACACGAAAAACTAAAGTTCCTGAGAAGTATTTAAGTCATTATCTCTTCTCATATCACAACGTTTGTTTTAGTATGAAGTAAAAAAATAAATAGTTTAGGGTTCTGAAGCATGCTATGACACCAGATTCTTATCGTAGGTGCTATCGGAAACGCAAAAACAGGGAGCTGTCCATCCTTTTGTTCAACAGGCTGTTTCCTTTCATGCCTTACTCTCGCTAGGAGATTCTTATTTAAGGACTTGTGGGCATCAAGTTCTTCAGCAGAATAAGCCTTATCTTATTGTGCTAATTACGGTACGGAAAAAAATGCAACAAAGACGAGTTCCCCTGAAGCAGTGAGGATATTTGCACATATCTGTATTCAGCAATGACTGCCAGCTGCCACAACACTTCACAGAAACCATGCGGCAGGCAACACAACCGTGCGTGCGCTTCAGACTTCATTCAGTAAGCCGTCAGGAGATGGATGGAAACGTCAAATTAACGTCGCTTTCCGGGTCGTACTCAATCCAGAATGAGGTGTTATTAAGGTAGTTGAGCGTTCTAGCAATTACACTTTCATAATTTCAGTATGAGTATCCCGACAGCCAAAAGAACCCGTTAGTGTGAAACCATCGGGAACTGCATTAATAGCAAACTGCAAGAACTTGAGGCAATACGTCGACTCTTTTCTTCGCTGGGTGACCTATTACTGTTATTTAGGATTCTTTGTGTCCTAGTCGTAATGCAAATGGAACTTCAGAGGCGCTTTCCGCTATTCTTGACAAACATCAGCAACTTGTAATCACTGCGAGTTACAACTGCGTGATGATAATGGTTCAGGTTGTCAATAGTTGTGGTGGTGCTATGCTGTCAAACTGCTTACAGTAACGTTAATGTTGGCGCACATAATTTAGCGCTGACTACCTACTTAAGTAAAAATAGTGTTGTAGCGTCGTCGCTTCTCTTTATTTATCCTCAGCTTGAGTAATACAATTTTACGAACATACTACACCATTCGCGAGCTGCTAATGATACAGTATGACTACAGAGGTCATCGTGCGGGTATTATATTAATTCTGCAATGAATTGCTTGGCAAATATTACCCTCAGCTATGCAGCTGGAATGACTCATCACACAGGTACTCTATGTTTCATTTGGTTAAGTGACCAGTTCGCTGCAATCCTGCTTCTACTGTTCGTAAATACTACTATATACTCAAAAAATGGTTCAAATGGCTCTGAGCACTATGGGACTTAACTTCTGAGGTTAGCAGTCCGCTAGAACTTAGAACTACTTAAACCTAACTAACCTAAGGACATCAGACACACCCATGCCCGAGACAGGATTCGAACCTGCGACCGTAGCTGTCACGCGGTTCCAGACTGTAGCGCCTAGAAACACTCGGCCACCCCGGCCGGCATACTTGTATGCTGACCATCCGTTATTTGACTAAATATGAACTACAATCTGATTCTCATATATATGACATGGGTTATCGTCTGCACAAAGTAATGACTAAGGGTTGGATCCCGTTGAAGTCCCGTTACATTGATGGCAAGACAAATGTTCGCAAATCTCCTGTGCTGCCTCAAAAAGCAATTGCATCTTAAGTATCGAAGGACCGACGTCCACACTGTCACAGCGCGTTGAAATACAGCAACGATGGCAGATGAAAATTTGTGACCGACTGGGCTTCGAACCTGGACCTCCTAGTAACTAGACAGACGTGCTGCTCACTGCACTATTATTAATTTTTTTATAGTTTGAGAAGACTTTCAGCATCAGGTAGGCGGAGGCAAAGAAGGCAGGTGTCGCAGATCCGAGGCCTCGCCGCAATGCTCCCCCCGCACCTGTCACTGAGCAGCTACATTAATCCCATGTATTCCATGTTTGCGCCCATATATTCCTTTAAATTGTAGAACAAAATTGAAGTAGTAATTAAGATAAAATAAACTACAGTTGCCGCCTCCAATGGCGTGCATTCCTTGTAGAAAATAACCTATAACAGTGAAAAAGGTGACGGAAAAATACATGACAAACATTCATTCTGAAATATATTCACAATTTAGGTGATTATGCACTGGATGCATATGAGGTCTGTAATGAAGACATATATTTATCAACAAATGAACAACGTTTCGGCGCCGGATGGATTTTGCCAAATTAGAACAGTTCTAATTTTAGGACCAACGTAAAAGGATATTCCGGGAATAAAAAAGTGAAAGAATAGTATTCTGCTTGTAATAAAAAACTGTCCCCCTTTTTGTAGCTCACATAAAGCAATAGATAAAAAAAATTGATGGCATTCCTTATATTTATTATTATTATTCAGCTTAAAATGTTCTTCTGCAATATAAAGCATGTACTCTTCTTAGTTCTGCTTCTTACGACATAAAACCCAAATGATCCCAGATGTCACGAATAACTGTTATTCTTTGCGGACGGGCAACATTTCCAGTCGGATTGTAAAGCTTCAGTTATCGGTATCTGACTTCTTGCTGTTCTGTGCTAATTTCTTCTCAGTCCAGTTCCAAATTCTGATTCTTTTTTCACATAAGAACATGAGCGCTACAGTTTTTACCAGCCGACATTTGTGGCAGTATGGAGATGGTCTCAATTTGATTTTCCATAATCGTTCCGCTGTGGGTATGGTTTCGTTTACAACGTCGCACCATACGGCATTGACTCTAGTTGGTAGAATTTTGTTGTTGATATTTTTCCTGACGTTCCTCCAGTCTTTTGTAGGTTAATTTACCGCAATTAGTTTGTGAAGACGATGTCTGGTAATATAATAATCATAGACGGTTCTAGTGTTGGTTTGTGCTGGCGGAAGTCTTATACAGCTCCAATCGCCATAGTACTTTCGGACGTAATCTAGGCTGGCATGCTACATTAACAGGAGCGTTCCTATCCCCAGGATCTAACGAGAGGGACATAAGTTTCGTGACGCCTCTCTTAGTAGCATGTATTAGTTTAAAAGCACGTCTTCAATTCCAAGTCCTCTGCCTCTGCAAGTCATTGCCTCTGCAATGTCGCCGTGTGGAAGGATACTTTGAAGATATTTTGTTTCCACACATACCAAGAGGCTACAGCTAATATTTTATGTGCAGTGACCTGCGGTATCGGTAAGACAGCCGTGACATGATACATTTTGCTAAGTATGTATGTATTTATAAACTGAATTTTCTGCAGTCGGTCTAACGATCGCATGTCGTTGTCCTTCAACAAGGTTCCGATGACATTTAGTTTCCGCCCCCAATTGTTCGTGGCCATGCGCTTGGGAATCGCCTTTAACCACAATCCCAGTTGGAGTCTCTCTTCAGTTACATCTAGCCAGGGCGCACCTAATGCAATATTGTAAGAACCGAGATGCAGTATTTTGGATTTACAGTTTTGCAAATTTGTGGTAAGAACTTATGAGACCAAGCTGCTTTAATTCATCGGTCCCTAAGCTTACTCACTACTTAATCTAACTTAAACTATCTTACTCTATGGACAACACACACACACCCATGCCAGAGGGAGGACTCGAACCCCCGACGGTGGACACTGTCGGGACACAGCAGCCAACCTCACTGCAGCACCTATCTACACGCGCTCCTCGTCGGACGCAAATTCCCCCGGTCCATTATTCCACTCTCTCGAGGCCACACTGTATTCCCACGAGGTTTCGGACGATGACGGGTGGTTAGCACTGAAAACTTTTGATGACCCGTCGAGACCTGAGTAATTATACAGGATGAATAGATAATCTTGTAGGAGATGGTAGTATAGACAAATTGCAGAAAAAATACCATATAGCACGTGTCCAATTTTTATTGCGTACATGTAGCTGGGTTCACTGCATTTTCGTTTCGTATGTTGGTCCTTACAGGACCCAGTTGTCTACACTTCCTTGAAAATGAGCTTCCAGCGTTATTGGAAGGGTTTCATTTGCCTACAAGGATGCGTATGTTCCTCCAGCATGACGGGGCTCCTGCACATTCTAGTCGTCAGGTGACACAGTATCCAAACCTAACATTTTCCGGAAGATGGATCAGTAGATATGGGCACTTTTCTTGGCCTTCAAGGTCCCCGGACCTTACCTCTTTGGATTTTTGCTTGCGGGGATGGTTAAAGGCGAAGTCTACAAAGAAAAAGTAAACCCAAGAGCCGATTTGATCGTTCTAATGATGAATAGTGCAGCCCTCATAAAAGAACGCAAAGACGACCTCAGAAGAACTACACGTGGTGTTATCAAGAGAACTCAAATGTGCATTGAAGTTGGTGTGGGAATTTTTGAAAATCATCTTTGAACGTCCTCATTTGCCTTTGCTTTGAGTTTGTTAGGGTTATGTACTAACAACTGTATCTCTGTACTCAATGCCGGCCGGTGTGGCCGTGCGGTTAAAGGCGCTTCAGTCTGGAACCGCGTGACCGCTGCGGTCGCAGGTTCGAATCCTGCCTCGTGCGTGGATGTGTGTGATGTCCTTAGGTTAGTTAGGTTTAATTAGTTCTAAGTTCTAGGCGACTGATGACCTCAGAAGTTAAGTCGCATAGTGCTCAGAGCCATTTTGAACCATTGAGCCATCTGTACTCAATAAAAAAATGGTTCAAATGGCTCTGAGCACTATGGGACTCAACTGCTGTGGTCATTAGTCCCCTAGAACTTAGAACTACTTAAACCTAACTAAGCTAAGGACAGCACACACATCCATGCCCGAGGCAGGATTCGAACCTGCGACCGTAGCAGTCGCACGGTTCCGGACTGCGCGCCTAGAACCGCGAGACCACCGCGGCCGGCTTACTCAATAAAAAGTGGACGCATTTATATGGAATTTTTTACGCAATTCCTCTGCACTACCACCTGCTAAAATTTCTCCTGTTCCTCCTGAAACCCCCTGTATATGGATATATATATGTGTGGTGTCTGTTCTTTCGGACATGTCCGAAAGAAAATGCTTCATGGCATTCTGCAACGACCTTAGATCTAGTTGCAGGGGCTGATAGATATTTCAGAGCTTCTTGGCTGCCTGAATAAAAGTAGATGTTACGATTTTTGTAGGGTCTACTCTAATTCTCCTCCGTGCACATGCTGATAGAAGATACCGTGTAGTACTGTGGCCATCATCCCTAAAGAGATTCTAGGCAGTACACCAGACCTGGTACTTTCATCTGTTTTCGACCTGTCAGTAAACCACTATATTATGTCTCCTGCACGGTGTTGTGGTTCGTTCTTCCACTGCTCCCTGCTTCCAACTATTACATGGCAAGATTTATTGAAACAGCTATAAGCTATTGTATACTTAGTCGGCATTTCCCCAGCCATAGCAATACTGATTTGGGATTCCGTATATTCTAACTATATCCAGTTATTTCCAATTTTCAGCCTTTATGTCCCTGCTGCTGCCTCCATTTTAAGCCACAGGTGTATTGGAGGCACGTATAGCATGAAACGTCACCTTTGAACAATTTTTACACGACTGTGCTTAAACTGACACACAATATTTTGTTAGCGCAACGCAATCTGACTTTCAAAATTCCCTACAAAAGAATGGCCCTGACTAACATTAAACCATACCTCTCACAAATCACTTACCTCACAAAAATCTTCGCTGCTCAAGCCACTGCAATACAGCGAGCGCCACTACTGCCAGCTAAATAAAAGATTCAAACTATGGAAGGCACTAACTACTGATAGGGATAGTTAGCAAATGAAAGATATTAATAGAGAACAAACAATGTATTTACCTTGATATCATCATATATAAATATAGCAGTTCATGACAAATTTCAAAACTCCGCCATCTCTCTCCCCACATCCACCACTGCTGGCGGCTCACCTCCAACTGCGCAACGCTACGCGCTGTTCACATCCAGCTGCCGCTGCCCAACACTACAATGGCGAGTATTACAACAATGCAAAGCAGCCACAGACTGCACACAGCACAGCCAGTGATTTTCATACAGAGGTGGCGTTACCAATAAAAAAACCTAAACAGCCTACTTACAAGCATAATATCCATTTTAAGAGGACTGCTAATCCCATCTGTTTGTGAAACCACGGCAGTCTCTGTAGTTTGTCAGACTCCATAGCACCCACCTTCTGTTCAACTTTGATCTTATTGTAGGCCAACAAATTATCATTGGTCTTTTTGCAGAGGTGTATATCCAGTACGTACTGGGTTTAGACCCCAGTTTACCCTACAGCAGCTTCTAGTGCTTATACGATTATCTTTCGCAGTGGAACATATTCTTTATGTGAGGTTTCATAATAGTTTTCCATCCAGGGCTACCGCTAGATGCACTACAAGTCTCTCTACAGTTTCATCGAGAAACATAATTTCTTAGTATGTGTGCTGGACATGCTTCTCCATAAATAATACTGCACCAATTTTCGTGGGGCTCGTCTTTAAATACATTTCCGTAATCTTCAGTGCACATAGGTTTAACAGTACTAGCAAATTTTCTGAGTCTTACTGTGAATAAATCGTCTGCTTATTCTTTTCAAGAGTAGTCTCTCGCATTCAGCTCATCTATGAGTTCATTCACCACTAGCTTCTGCATCTCTAACTACTTACTCGAAGATCGTATTACTAGAACCCCCTCGATATCCAGGAAGATACAGAGAGCATCCAGAAAGGGTAGTGCTTTTTCCACCTTCCCAACAAGTTGATGAAGTGTTACTTCACATGATTTGCTTCGCAAGTATTGTGAAAATGTGGCAGTTCATAGATAAAATTACGTATTCACAACAACAAAAAATATGCCGGCAGAAAACAAGAGTGGCATTATGAGTTTGGCAGTACCGTAAAGTGTTTGCTTTGACACTTAGGTTTACTAAAAGTAGCAAGGCGAATTTTGCTAGAGCGTTGTCTTACGATTCCCACACTGAATTTGTATCTGTCTGCTTGTACTTCTGCTACAAAAGAACTAAAAAATCTGGTTTTCAGCAAGTCTTGAAAGGCGAACAAAGGCAGCGTGCACCTGACAGGCAAGCACTTTACCAAGGAGCTAGCGAACAGGTGCGGGTCTTTGCTCTACTTACTGGCTCAGTAGCCGCTATTGCAGATAAATCGCAACATAAGATACGAGAGTAGTTGTATTTCCCGTGTGGAACCACTTTCGTTGACTCAAAAGCATTAACTGATCTCCTTATGTCACATCTCAAGAGAAAATCACCCACAGTATTCAACTGAAATGACACGATAATATCAAGTGAATTTAGCAGGATAGTTCTATGCCATCAAGGAAGTAACTCGTCGGTCACAGAGTTGCCAAACATATTCTGCGCTGTTGCCAAGTATCAGTTATACTGCCAGGAAGAATACCAGCTGATGTGTTCTGTGAGTGACCTCAGAAGTGACTGTAGCTTCGTCTCAAAGTTGCTGGTGGCTAGGGCCGCAAGGCCCTCATTATATGTCAATGAGTCTTATTCACATTCTGTAACTAGGTTTTGGAGCTAGAATGCAATTACTTGTAATACATCGATGTACTGAATGCAAACTAAATGTCATAAATTAATACTGCGACAATTATTTGTGTTTTACTGTCTTCATCGGACCGAAACCTTGAAAGCGTATTCACCAGACGCGATTCACAATTTTGGAGCTTCTCCAGTGGTTGAGTTGGCAATGTCTCTTTGCTGTACAATATTGTTATTGAGATCACTGTCATTGGCATATCCCCCAGAAGACAGGCATGGCCTTGTTTATTGTTGTCAGCTTTCCTGACGGACATTCTGCCTTTGCTCGAAACGTGAAGACTTAAGGTGAATTCGACCATTCCATATGGCGAACATTTGATGTTTCTATTCTTCCAGTTCTAACATTCAAATAACAGTTACAATTATCGGCAGAAAAGCGCCTGTGAACTAACAGTTAATAGTGCAATCATAATTACTGGAATCTGACAAATTCCATCTGTCATCTGATAATTGTGAGAAACTACTTTTTCCATCTTCACAGCACCGCAATATGAACTCAAGGGTTTCATAAGATACCTATACTTAATTTCGTTGTGATCGTTTTCAATGACAAAGGGGAGGATCAAAACCATCTGACTTGAAACATACTTATCCAGCGGGATTTGAATCTTTGGCTACAGTTGCAGTAGCACGTCCAGTGAGGTGTCAAGCATGTGAGCAATCACTCATTGCTATAGTATAGGCTAGGGCAGAAAGAAGCAGGTTTCCGACAAAGTAAACGATGAGAGGCACTGTCGCTGTCATTTTTTAAACAGGAATTGTTCAGAAAATTGCAACTATATCCAGTGAAATGAGTAGGTTGATGCAGCTCCAGTCCGGCACTATCACTGAATTGCCGAACATTTTCCGAATAGACAGCCTTGTTAAACAATTAAAGATTGAAAGACAGATGTCCAGGCTGTCATGGACATAAAATAGAACAACGGCGTCAGATGAAAATTTTACTCTGACCAGGTTCGAACCCGGATTCGTAGTGTCTTTTCTTTCGGACATGTCCGAAAGAACAGACAACACACATATATCCATATACAGGGTGTTTCAGGAGGAACAATAGATATTTTAGCAGGTGGTAATACAGACGAATTGCATAAAAAATTCCAAATAAATGCGTCCACTTTTTATTGAGTACAG
This sequence comes from Schistocerca piceifrons, assembly GCF_021461385.2. Lineage (NCBI taxonomy): Eukaryota > Metazoa > Arthropoda > Insecta > Orthoptera > Acrididae > Schistocerca > Schistocerca piceifrons. The sequence continues at coordinate 645,567,602 of NC_060142.1, forward strand.
AGATACAGCTGTTAGTACGTAACCCTAACAAACTCAAAGCAAAGGCAAATGAGGACGTTCAGAGTTGATTTTCAAAACTTCCCCCACCAACTTCAGTGCAAATTTGAGTTCTCTTGATAACACCACGTGTAGTTCTTCTGAGGTCGTCTTTGCGTTCTTTTATGAGGACTGCACTATTCATAATCCGAACGATCAAATCGGCTCTTGGGTTTACTTTTTCTTTGTAGACTTCGCATTTAACCATCCTCGCAGGCAAAAATCCAAAGCGATAAGGCCCAGCGACCTTGAAGGCCAAGAAAAGTGCCCATATCTACTGACCCATCTTACAGGAAATATTAGGTTTGGATACTGTGTCACCTGACGACTAGAATGTGCAGGAGCCCCGTCATGTTGAAGGAACATACGCATCCTTGTAGCCAAATGAAACTCTTCCAATAACGCTGGAAGCTCATTTTCAAGGAAGTGTAGACAACAGGGTGCCGTAAGGACCAACATGCGAAACGAAAATGCGTTGAACCCAGCTATATATACGCAATAAAAATTGGTCACATGTTATATGGCTTTTTTCTGCAATTTGTCTATACTACCACTTCCTACAATATTTACTATTCCTCCTGAAACATCCTGTATGATTATTTGGGTCTCGGCGGGTAATCGAAAGTTTTCAGTGCTAGACGCCTGTCATCGTCCGAACCATCGCGGGAATACAATGTATCCGCGAGCGAGTGGAGACTCGAACTCGGATTGTGGTTAAGGGCGAATCCCAAGCGCATGGTTACGAACAATTGGGAGCGCAAACTTAATGTCATCGGAACCTTGTTGAAGGACAACGACATGCGATCGTTAGACCGCCTGCAGAAAGTTCAGTTTATAAATACATACATACTTAGCAAAATATATCATGTTGCAGCAGTCTTACCGATACCGCAGGTGGCTGCACATAAATTATTAGCTGTAGCCTCTTGGTATGTGTGGAAACAAAATATCTTCAAAGTATCCTTCCACACGGCAACATTGCAGAGGCAAACCGGAGGACTTGGACTTGAAGACGGGCTTTTAAACTAATACATCCCACTAAGACAGGCATCACGAAACTTATGTCCCTCTCGTTAGATCCTGGGGATAGGAACGCTCCTGTTAATGTAGCATGCCAGCCTAGATTACGTCCGAAAGTACTATGGCGATTGGAGCTGTATAAGACTTCCACCAGCACAAACCAGCACTGGAACCGTCTGATTATTATATTACCAGACATCGTCTTCACAAAACCAATTCCGGAATAATAACCTACAACAAACTGGAGGAACGTCAGGAAAAATATCAACAATAAAATTCTGCCAACTAGAGTCAGTGCGGTATGGTGCGGCGTTGTTAACGAAACTATACCCACAGCGGAACGATTATCCAAAATCAAATTAGACTATCTCCATACTGCCACAAATGTCGGCTGGTAGAAACTGTAGCGCACATCTTCTTATGCAAAAACAGAATCAGAATTTGGAACTGGACTAGGAAGAAATTAGCACTATCAACAGAACCGCAGAATGTCATATACCGGTAACGGAAGCTTTACAACCCGACTGGAAATGTTACGAATAGCAGTTATTCGTGATATCTGGGATCGTTTGGGTTTTACGTCGTAACAAGCAAAACTTAGAACTTAGAAGAGTACATGTTTTATGTCGAAGAAGAACATTTTGAGCTGAAGAAGAATAGCAAATATAAGGAATGGTATCAAATTTTTTTATCTATTGCCTTATGTGGGCTACAAAAAGGGGGACAGTTTATTTATTAGAAGCAGAATACTGTTCTTTCACTTTTTTTTTATTTCTGGAATATTCTTTTACGTTGGTTCTAAGATCAGAACTGTTCTAATTTGGCAAAACCCATCCGGCGCCGAAATTTCTTTTGTTTGTTGAAAATTATATGGCTTCCTTACAGACCTCATATGCATCCAGTGTATAATAACCTAAATTATGAATATATTGCTGAATGACACGTTTGTTACGTGTTTTTCCGTCACCCTTTTCACAGTGATAGTTATGTTCTACAAGGAACGCACGCCATTGGAGGCGGCAACTGTAATTTATTTAACCTTAAGTACTACTTCAATTTAAAGGAATATATGGGTGCAAACATGGAATACATGGGATTAATGCAGCTGCTCAGTGACAGGTGCGGGGGAAGCATTGCGGCGAGGCCTCGGATCTGCGACACCTGCCTTCTTTGCCTCCGCCTACCTGGTGCTGAAAGTCTTCTCAAACTATAAAAAAAATTAATAATAGTGCAGTGAGCAGCACGTCTGTCTAGTTACTAGGAGGTCCAGGTTCGAAGCCCAGTCGGTCACAAATTTTCATCTGCCATCGTTGCTGTATTTCAACGCGCTGTGACAGTGTGGACGTCGGTCCTTCGATACTTAAGATGCAATTGCTTTTTGAGGCAGCACAGGAGATTTCCGAACATTTGTCTTGCCATCAATGTAACGGGACTTCAACGGGATCCAACCCTTAGTCATTACTTTGTGCCGGCTATAACCCATGTCATATATATGAGAATCAGATTGTAGTTCATATTTAGTCAAATAACGGATGGTCAGCATACAAGTATGCCGGCCGGGGTGGCCGAGTGTTTCTAGGCGCTACAGTCTGGAACCGCGTGACAGCTACGGTCGCAGGTTCGAATCCTGCCTCGGGCATGGATGTGTGTGATGTCCTTAGGTTAGTTAGGTTTAAGTAGTTCTAAGTTCTAGGGGACTTATGACCACAGCAGTTGAGTCCCATAGTGCTCAGAACCAACCAATGTGATGAGTCATTCCAGCTGCATAGCTGAGGGTAATATTTGCCAAGCAATTCATTGCAGAATTAATATAATACCCGCACGATGACCTCTGTAGTCATACTGTATCATTAGCAGCTCGCGAATGGTGTAGTATGTTCGTAAAATTGTATTACTCAAGCTGAGGATAAATAAAGAGAAGCGACGACGCTACAACACTATTTTTACTTAAGTAGGTAGTCAGTGCTAAATTATGTGCGCCAACATTAACGTTACTGTAAGCAGTTTGACAGCATAGCACCACCACAACTATTGACAACCTGAACCATTATCATCACGCAGTTGTAACTCGCAGTGATTACAAGTTGCTGATGTTTGTCAAGAATAGCGGAAAGCGCCTCTGAAGTTCCATTTGCATTACGACTAGGACACAGAGAATCCTAAATAACAGTAATAGGTCACCCAGCGAAGAAAAGAGTCGACGTATTGCCTCAAGTTCTTGCAGTTTGCTATTAATGCAGTTCCCGATGGTTTCACACTAACGGGTTCTTTTGGCTGTCGGTATACTCATATCTGAATTATGAAAGTGTAATTGCTAGAACGCTCAACTACCTTAATAACACCTCATTCTGGATTGAGTACGACTCGGAAAGCGACTTTAATTTGACGTTTCCATCCATCTCCTGACGGCTTACTGAATGAAGTCTGAAGCGCACGCACGGTTGTGTTGCCTGCCGCATGGTTTCTGTGAAGTGCTGTGGCAGCTGGCAGTCATTGCTGAATACAGACATGTGCAAATATCCTCACTGCTTCAGGGGAACTCGTCTTTGTTGCATTTTTTTCCGTACCGTAATTAGCACAATAAGATAAGGGTTATTCTGCTGAAGAACTTGATGCCCACAAGTCCTTAAATAAGAATCTCCTAGCGAGAGTAAGGCATGAAAGGAAACAGCCTGTTGAACAAAAGGATGGACAGCTCCCTGTTTTTGCGTTTCCGATAGCACCTACGATAAGAATCTGGTGTCATAGCATGCTTCAGAACCCTAAACTATTTATTTTTTTACTTCATACTAAAACAAACGTTGTGATATGAGAAGAGATAATGACTTAAATACTTCTCAGGAACTTTAGTTTTTCGTGTTTATTTTCTCACTTCATACTAAAACAAGGGCGTTAATATGAGAAGAGGAAATGAAATATACGCTTCCAAGACATAATATTTCCTTGTGTGCTACTACTGCATACATGAAAACCCTGCAGTTAATTTTTGCATGTTGGATAAATTTTAATACCACCTCACATTCCTTTCTGATAAGGTTCCTGTTTTCGTGGGATTCAAATAGAGTGGACATTTCATCACTGGTTGATATTCTGATGACTAATGACATGATACTCGTTGCAATTGCTCCATGGCACCTGTGAGTAGAGTCTCACGTTGGTTACTATACGAACACGCAGGCAGTGATATCCGCTCACTGCTGTCAGAGCCAAGGTGATTTCCTTGTGTTTATGGCGAAGCGTCTGCTGCAGTGACCACGCTCAGCCAGCATAAACAAAGCGCGGCGGCATTGGGCACTGCTAATCGCTGTACTTGTCGCGAGCCTCGACAACAAGAGCGCACTGTCTCTGCTAACGATACTATGGAGTTAATACATCTTACTTAACGTAATACGCAGGACGTGGGTTGGGAAAAATTCAGTTTCATCGCATTTAAATACTTTACAATCATATTTGATGCAATATTTATTGTTGGTTGTCTCTCTAATGTTAGTAGTATTGATTCAGATTGTGCGTGAACACGAAAACACACACACACACACACACACACACACACACACAAACAGTCATTGATTCCAGTGAGGGTGACAACTACTGTGTGGTGAACAACACATGCACAAGTCAATTCCACAGTTGGCGTCGAGTGGATGAGATTTTTCAATTACCTTGCATTGCAAGAATTGTAAGGAGGAGACTGAAAGTAAATGGACTTTTATGCTAAAGAGCTGCGACAAAGCAAAGCTTGACCGATTATCAGAAAATTGTCCACATGGGTTTTGTGGACTATACTTTTAGTAACCAACCGACCAACGGCCATTACGTAAGGTTTCTCGCAGGCGTAGGGGCATTGATTTCATTAAGTTGTCGACAGTGTAGCGTGATGGTTTACTTCCCACCATACGATTTCTATATTCGTCCAAAGGTCGCTTGCATTTGTAGGTCCACATGGCAATGACCTTGTTACTTCTACCCACATATTCTCTATCTGGCTGATGTTCGGCGATCGTGCAACAAACGGCAACAGCTGTATCCTCTCTTGGCCCTGAAATCAATCTCGCACTGCTCTGCTATGATGGATGGGGCTCTGCTCCTGTAAATAAACTGTTATCTCGTTAGTTCATATATTTATATTTAAATAACATGTTTGTAATAAGCACATTGGATTATTTTCCACAGTGTTTAAGAATTCAGACCCTGTCATAGATAAGTGATCTAGATTCAACAGTCCGATTAAGAATGTGGTTTACCCATATGATGAGGGTCGTAGTCGAATATCCACATTAAGACTGACTGACTGAATCCGATTAGAACGATCTGGTATCGAAATGAAACTACAGAAATCGTATAATTTGAACGACTGTATTGCAACAATGCTGCGCACATAAATTCCTATGATGGAGTAACAGGTAGCAACTGTCTAAGATAAAGTGAGAAATATGTCTACTAGCAGCAATGTAACGTAATTATAACCCATATTTATGTGATGGAAATACTGAATCGAACAATACACATCTATTTCAGTGGTTCGAAGATACACCATATCGGATTTGCTGATTACATAATGACAATGATAATAATAATAATAATAATAATAATCCAGTGTGGCGGATAGGGGAAACCCTCCCCCATATGGGTGGTACCGAGGAAATCAAATACTTGGGGTGAACCAAATACTAACACAATCCTGAACGGCTACTAATCCGTTGAACCCAAAATCCAGACACGTCTGAGTGAAAATCACCGCTACTCTGTCAGCTCAATGAGGTCAGCTGAAAATATTTAGTTGCAAAGGCTTCAACACCTTATGGTCCTGTCCGGTCCTGGAATCACCCAGGCCAAACCAATGAGACACAAACAAACATGAACTATGCAAGCAAAGTCAACATTACCCCAGGTGGTACACAACCCGCCAGTCGACAGGCGGCAGTCGGATTTTCGGATTCTAGGGAGACCAGGTTAGCACGGCAGAGAATATCGAAGATCTCTGGTAAATTTCCCTACTAGCAGAAAACATGCACTTGAAAACTAAATAATCTCACCCTTGCTCTTCAAGAACCACGACTAACTGACAATGAATCCTTGCATTACGGAAACCATTGAATCTTCAAGAGCAAAATACAACAAAAGGTAGCGAAAGGCGTACCAATCTATGGCACTGAATTTCTCGAACACAGATCTATCATCAACTCTGTCAAAGAAATCACACCCATCAACAATGAAATGGATCAAATGGCTCTGAGCACTATGGGACTTAACAGTGGAGGTCGTCAGTCCCCTAGAACTTAAACCTAATTAACCTAAGGACATCACACACATCCATGCCCGAAGCAGGATTTGAACCTGCGACCGTAGCAGTCGCGCGGTTCCGGACTGAAGCGCCTAGAACCGCTCGGCCACCACGGCCTGCCCATCAACAACCGACTTATGACTATGCCCATTAAGAGCCCCAGTAAAAAATATAAACTCATCAATGCACATATCCCCACCAACATCGAAAATAAGAAAAACACTGAAAATGCCGAAAGAATTCTGGAACACACTCAAAATACTATGAGCAAAATTCACCAAGATGACGTGAAAATACTAATGGGAGACTACAACTCTCTATTTGGGACAGAAAAAACGTGTAGAAAAATCATTGGTACAAATTCAACACACCGAAAGGTTTAGACCAACGGCACATGTCTGACTGACATTTGCCAACAATTGAACCTCAAAAGGATGTCTTCCCACTTTAGTAAAAAACCAGTTCTGAGGTAACATGCTTGGCTACCAGGTGCAAGCTGCTTTCGTTCGCCTTTCGAGACTCGCTGAAAGCCAGATTATTAATTTTTTTGTAGCAGAGCTACAAGCAGGCATATACAAACTCAATAAGGGAATCGTAAGACAACGCTCGAGCAAAATTGGTCGTGCTACTTTCAGGAACCCTTACAAGGGGAGGCCACCAATTGTGAAATTCAGATTCGATTCATTTGCGCATAATAAAAGCTCATAGCCAGAGGTGTAATCGACAGTTAAAAGAAACCGTTGAGGTGAAATACTCTCTACGGTTTGTAACTTCCTACAGCGTCGTGGCGCAGCGGTAAGCGCTCGGGTTCGTAATCTGAAGGTCACCGGATCGAATCTCGCGCCATGCACCTTTTTTTTTTTTTTTTAGTATTTGTTATTTGTAAGTAATATATATATATATATATATATATATATATATATATATATATATATATATATATATATTCTCGACAACGGCTGAGAAGTGCATCCTGGTGCTTTGCCACATTACACCTCTGGCCATGAGCTTTTATTATGCGCAGTATGAATCGAATCTGAATTTCACAATTGGCGGCCTCCCCTTGTTAGTGTCAGAACGAAAACCTTACGGTACTGCCAAATTCATAATGCCACTTTTGTTTTCTATCTACATATTTTTTCTTGTTGCGAATACATAATTTTATCTATGGAATGACACATTTTCGTAATACTTGCGAATGATACACGAAATGAAGTAAATACAAATCTTTTCGATGTCAAAAGTCGGTAATATCCTACTAATTCGCGTTAAAATAGGATCAATCGTCTTATAGACACTTAATGTTTTATTAAGATAGACTGCCGTCGTGTTGTTACTGTAGTAAGCTGAATTTAATTTGTATTAGTACAGTGAATATTTTATTTGCATTTTCCATTAGTTTGCTAAACGCAACAGTAACCGCCAAAGAGAAATTAATCAGGAGCACAATTTTCTTTCACGATATCTAAAACAATCTGACAGTGCTAATGTTGTTTACAAATTCTACGCCCGTAGAAACCCACTAGTTCTAACGATGTCATTAAACCAGTGTAGTTTTAAGAGTATTTTCGTCTAGAAATGAATTGCCTTGACGGTTGATCGATCAAGAGCGGGAAAGGTAAATTTTTACGAATATATGACGAGAGGGACATGTGCTTGAGAGAGGACTTCCCTATCAATACAAATGCCTGAGAGACGACTTTACTATCAATCTCCTGGACAGTTTTGTTTCTCAAATCAACAGAGTGCGTCATCATGCAGTAGCACAGGTGATGTAGTTTTGTTGCTCGATTTCCTTACACTGCCACCAAAAGATGTCTTAGTTGTTGGCAACAAATTCCAGCTGTGTTGCACACACCCCGTGGGGCAGAATTCGTAGCCCAAAACACACTTTTGGAGCTATCAGATGTAAAATATTATGTTCACACTACTCTTTGCTCGAGTTTACGTCTTTTGGTGGGGCTCAGCCTTTCATTTCTTCTTAGGAAGTTAACGATAAAGGCATCATAACACGTCACCAACAACAGTATTGCATACGAATGCTCAATGAGCGACCTGATGACGTTCAATAATAGTCACTCCATGATTTTTGTTGTTTCGAATTAGAGCATGCAGTACTCCTACGCCAGACTTCTGAACTTTGCCTGTTGATTGCAAATGTCGCATGATGGTGAAATGGTAATCTATCACATGTATCAGTAGTCGAGACTTCCTTAATGTGGAAAATCATTCATGCCAGAACGATCTTTGTTGAAACAAGAATATCTTTTTCTGGCGTATTTTTCCCAAAAGCACTCGCTACACACACAGTTCAAATCTTTCTAGTTGCCTCCTCTGCATTCACCCCTCTGTTATACCAAAAGTAAACGTTGTGTTGCAGATGTTACACCTTCTTCCACTTGCGACTCAATTTTACAATGCTTAACCGTAGTTCACGATTTTCAAGTATGCAAAATGCAATGCTTAACTGCAAGATGATAACTAGAACTTCAAATTCGAAAATGACAGTTAAAACATATACTGACAGCGTCGCGCCGCCTTCACACGGGCGGCGCCAGATTTCAGGCTGCGGGTGGCGTCTGGCCGGTGGCCGGTAGCCGCTGCAGCGCGAGGAAACGCTCGAGCGTAAGCTGTTATGATCGCGACGCAGCCACGAGCTGTGCTGCGGAATTGTTTCTGGAATACTTGTTATTGCTGGTGGGTACAATGTCAAGCGAATTATGTTTGATGTTCAATCATAACTTTATACGAGGGCCGAAATGTAGTAAAAAAAAAATATACATATAGGTGGACGCGAACAGGCGACTATCAGTTCAGAATGCGCGACTATTACCGCGAGACCACGGGCTCACACAGTGCGAGCACACATCGAAAGTAGACAATACTTCCTCCTAACACTTCCGCATCTTACGGTGTTGCCAGATTGTGCAGATGGCAGGACTTAGAGTTGTCAGGGGCGGCCAGTTTTATTGGCCACCTTAAGTGAACGACTCGGACTTAGTCTCTGTGGCGGCTGGCCGGCGGCCAGTTTTTATGTCTAAGACTGTACGTTACTTTGTCCATCTGAATGGTGAATGAGGAATACTCAAAAATGTTTCGAGGCTGGATTAATTAAGAACAGAGGAATACCACCTCAACGTTGGTGTTGAGGTATGTGTGTCAGGTCAGTTGGTGAGATTCCATACAAAGAGTAGTCCCCCCCAGGGGAGTATGTGGGTGGGAACCACATGGGTCCTTAGCTAAGTCCAACATTACTTCCACTTACTTGTGTCAGGCTTCTTCTGTTTTCTTTCCTGTCGGTATCCCTTGACCAACTCTTACTCTTTCGATCCCAGTGGTGTTAGGTTTCGTGGCCTGAGGGTGTCTTTCATTTCTCTTTTCTATTCTCCAACAATCAAAGGCTGGTAAAGGACCCTGGAGTCTGCTCACGCTGCCAATACTTGTTTCCACTGAAATTTGAGAAATAAATCGGACATCAAGGATTTCAATGCAGCTCTGCCAACAAACCCTGCATCCACATCCTTGAAGGCAAGAGTCGTGAGACCCCTAGGCAATGTGTGACACAGTGGATACAGGCTACAAAGCTAATGGGAGAGGATGGAAGGCGAATTTATTTCCGGCGCCTTTAAGTAACAGGAACATATCGGCTAAGGGAGACAATCCCGAAATAAAATCCTCGTAGAAGGGAGCTGAGCAGGCGGCTGGTAACCAAGTCTCAGAAAACACAGACTACTCGCCATACCCAAACGAGCCTCGGAAACAGGATGGTCTCAAAGGTAAATGACAAGGCTATGAAAAAGGAAAAAACGAAAATAGATATATGGACACATCAATGTGGCAACCTGGAATGTGAGAGGAGTTTCCCAAAAATGAAAGTCCTTAGAGGTGTTAAGGGTTGCACAAGAAATCAGCATATTAGAGAAGAACTGCAAATCTTTAGCCTCAATGATAAAATTCGAGATTACAGAAGAAAATGGAACGAACTTCTACAAAGAATGGAGAATGAGAGGCTTCCCTTAAAGGCAAGAAATTATGTCATGGGAGAAGAGACTGAGGAAGACCGCGACAGAGATGGGTACCGTAACAGGCAGTTCCTGCCTAATACCTGAAGAAAAGATGAAGATGAAGGAAAGTTGGTAGTTTTAATGCTTCATATTTTGTACATAGTCTCCCTTTACTGGAGTAGAACACGCAGAACGTTTATACAGCTATCTGAAACTGTTGGCAAAGTCCTTCTTTTGTATGCTGTTCATCTCGTGTGTTATACTGCCGTGAATGATGGGTGTGTAGCCAAAGCATTGACCATTCACGTGAATTTCTGCATTTCGTTGTTTCTTGGTATGTTGTTTCGTAACCCATAATGATTTTTGGCAAAAAAGAACTGCCAGAGTTTGCATTTCAGTCAAGTCACGGCAGGCATCCAAGCGTCGCTGCCTTTTTTCGTAAGTCAAGGTGTCAAGAACAAACTTTGCACTTACACCGATGAGGGAAACATTGTGAGCACCTGTTTAGTAGCGTGTTATTCCTCTTTCCAAACACAGTACATCAATTCTACAAGTCCGTGACAGGATTCCAAAAGTATGTGGAACCTGATGTCTGTGCACAGGTCAAGCAAATTATGGGATGTATCACAATTCTGACTGCTGGAAGATTCCATCGCCATAGGGGGAGACGTGAAGCACGAAGCGATGCAGGTCGCCCACAATAATGTTCACATAGTTAACTGCTGTCTTGATGGCTTCGATTACCGTCACAGATCGCATGGATGTCCAACTCAGTGTACCCCATAGCACAATTCTGCCTCCGCCGGGGTGCATCTGTGGAGCGGTACATGTTTAGCGCAGTCATTCACCTGGATGACGAGGTGCGAGGACCCAGCTATCGACCTGGTGTAACGAGAAATGCAATCCACTCGACAGGCGACACGTTTCTATCGATCCACGGTGAAATCTCAGTGATGCTGTGCACACTGTAATCATAACTGACGATGTCGTACGGTCAAGACAGGAACACGTAGGGGTCGTGTGATATGGAGCTCCATGTTCAAAACTGTCCTTTGAACGGTGTGCTCCGAAACACCTGTGCCTGCACCAGCGTCGCACTCTGCCGTCAGATCTGCCACAGATCGCTGCCTATCCTGGATTACACAGTGGGGGATCCTCCGACGTCCACGTTTTTTGATGAAACGTGCTCGCTGAATACCACGCACGCTCTCCGTTATTTCACCATCCTTCAACCGCTTTCTGTAGATGCTCAACAGACGACCAGCTTCGCCGTTTAGGGGAATCTAGTTCCCAGACGTAGCACTACAACAACGTGCCATTTGTCAAAACCGCTCATATTAGTGGATTTTCGCATTTGCGGCCCGTATCTTTGCCACAATGACTGTCCACACGTCTCTCTTCCCCTTACATTCTTTCATTACTGCGTCACGTTCCGCAATACAACCAGAAGGCATTCATCTTTTTGTCTTTTTCAAAACATTCTGAAGAATGCCTCGAACACTCGATTTAGAGATTTTGATCAGTTTCGATTTGTGATACAACGCACTACCGTCGCACGTCCACTACTTATCACTGCTTGGTCATAACTGACTGGCCGAATGCACGGCTGTTATCCACAGTTGTTAGTTCCAACTGCCATCGTAGTTAGCGTTGTCAGGTAGAAAAACAGGAAAGCCGAACTCGGCGCTGTATTTAGTCGGATATTTAGCCGTTAAAGCCCGACTACCTATTTTAAATAGACATAGAACGAGTTACGTACTTTCAGTCGTCTACAAGCAGCCACTTACGGTAATTTTTTGCGCGAGATCAGTCTTAACGTGCTTAAACTAGAAACAAAAAAAGACAAAAAACAGTGAACAGCCTTATAATTTGGTAATTATGAGAGCAACTAAGTGCTCAGTCTTAATCGTAAGATGATCTTACATTAAAATAACCTGAAAGGGCTTCATTAAACAAAATTACGAGTTATCTATTCCTCTGGCTGAGGAAGATGTTTGGTATCTTCGGATATTTCAGTTAGATTTACTAATACTTAACAACATATTATTGTTAATTTATACTTAAGTACATTGTGACCATTATTGAACTATATATTAAAAAAACGTAAATTAGCCACAAACTACGGCGTGCATACACTTTATTCAACATGTGAACGTCACTACAAATATTCGGATTTAGGTTATGACATGTTCGACATGCCTGCCATCATTGGCGATGATGTGACGCAGACGAACAGAGAATTTCTGCATGACTCGCTGAAGTGTCGGAACATCGATCCTATCGACGACTCCTCAATGGCTGTTTTTAGCTCAACAATGGTTTTGGGGTTATTGCTGTACACTTTGTCTTTAATATAGCTCCACAAAAAGGAGTCGTAGGTGTTCAGACCCGGAATATGGCGGCCACGTGAGGCCCATGGCATTGACCTCTGGGTACCCCAGAACTAGAATGCGCTCCCCAAACTGCTCCTCCAGAACATCAACACACTCCTGCTTCGAATTCAGGATCACTTTGCATAACGGGGATGAAATCATCTTCCAAAACCTTCGCGTACCTTTCGGTAGTCACTGTGCCATCAAGGAATATCGCACCGATTATTCCGTGACTGGACATTGCACACAACACAGTCACCCGTTGAGGCTGAAGAGACTTCCGCATCGCAAAATGCGGATTCTCAGTCCGTCAAATGCGCCAGTTTTGCTTATTGACGGGCGCATCCAAATGAAAGTGGGCTTCGTCGCTAAACCAAGCATGCACGCGCTTACTAATTCCCATCGTGCCCCGCGGCCAACTGTGTAGTTTTAACGTTCTAGCGCAAACCGTTCAGAAGTTATGACGATTTTATTTCATGTACACAACTGGCCATTAAAATTGCTACACCAAGAAGAAATGCAGATGGTAAACGGGTATTCATTGGACAAATATATTATACTAGAACTGACTTGTGACTACATTTTCACGCAATTTGGGTATATGGATCCTGAGAAATCAGCGCCACTGGTCGTAATAACGCCTTTGATTCACCTGGGCATTGAGTCAAACAGAGCTTGGATGGCGTGTACAGGTACAGCAGCCCATGCAGCTTCAACACGATACCACAGTTCATCAAGAGTAGTGACTGGCATATTGTGACGAGCCAGTTGCTCGCCCACCATTGGCCAGACGTTTTCAATTGTTGAGAGATCTGGAGAATCTGCTGGCCAGGGCAGCAGTCGAATATTTTCTGTATCCAGAAAGGTCCGTACAGGACCTGGGACATTCGATCGTGCACTATCCTGCTGAAATGTAGGGTTTTACAGGGCTCGAATTAAGGGTAGAGCCACGGGTCGTAACACATTTGACATGTAACGTCCACTGTTCAAAGTGCCGTCAATGCGAACAAGAGGTGATCGAGACGTGTAACCAATGGCACGCCATACCATCACGCCGGGTCATACGCCAGTATGACGATGACGAATACACGCTTCCAATGCGTGTTCACCGCGATGTCGCCGAACACGGATGCGACCATCATGATGCTGTAAACATAACCTGGATTCATCCGAAAAAATGACGTTTTGCCATTCGTGCACCCAGGTTCGTAGTTGAGTACACCATCGCAGGCGCTCCTGTCTGTGATGCAGCTTCAAGGGTAACCGCAGCCATGGTCTCCGAGCTGATAGTCCATGCTGCTGCAAACGTCGTCGAACTGTTCGCGCAGATGGTTGTTGTCTTGCAAACGTCCCCATCTGTTAACTCAGAGATCGAGACGTGCCTGCACGATCCGTTACAGCCATACGGATAAGATGCCTGTCATCTCGACTGCTAGTGATAGGAGGCCGTTTGGATCCAGCAAGGTGTTCCGTATTACCCTCCTGAACCCACCGATTACACATTCTGCTAACGGTCATTGGATCCCGACCAACGCGAGCAGCAATGTCGCGATACGATAAACCTCAATCGTGATAGGCTACAATCCGACCTTATCAAAGTCGTAAGCGTGATGGTAAGCATATCTCCTCCTTACACGAGGCATCACAACAACGTTTTACCAGGCAACGCCGGCGAACTGTTGTTTGTGTATGAGAAATCGGTTGGAATCTTTTCTTATGTCAGCACGTTGTAGGTGTCGCTTTCGGCGCCAACCTTGTGTGAATGCTCTGAAAAGCTACTCATTTGCATATCACAGCATGTTCTTCCGGTCGGTTAAATTTCGCGTCTGTAACACATCATCTTCGTGGTGTAGCAATTGTAATGGCCAGTAGTGTGGTTCAATAATTGTCACCCTGTATTAATGTTTTTCATTTGAACCCAGTTTATGAATAACGTTTTTTTTCTTGGAAATCATTGTCTGAAACTCTTGAAAGGGTAATTTAAAATTACAAACATCATCTTTGTGACTTTGTCCGTTTGCAGTTATAGGGCTCCTTTGCCCAAGCGGCATTTATCAAAGAGAGCACTCATTCGATGTTGGCATTCTATACTTTCAAAGTAATATTCTGACAGTTACAATAATTCCGAATAGCATTCTACATTGTGATGTGATTTGGAATAACTTGGCCACTTGTCATGAGCGAAATATTTTTTAAAACCAAAGTCGTCTTTTCTTTTTTTTAAAAAAAAAACATGAATTTTGTGAAATCTTGCCACTAATCAAAGAATGTAGTGTTATACAAATTTTACTTTTTTTTTCTAGAATACCACTAGTTGGTACATCTACATAACCTCCTTAGAATGTATCTCCTCAGTCCTTATTATTATTCGTCGCCATTACATCATTAGCTTGTTACGTATTTTAGTTGTGATTTCTCTACTTCATCGGTAAAAAGCGCAACAAAACTCGGAGAGGCACGACTTGTATATGTTTGACCGCACACGAACGTAAATGCCGGAGATGACCGTCTAAAGCCGAACAACTGGAATCCAACCTTAACTGCGGTTACTGCACTGACGTCATCTTTACGTCAATAACAAAAACAATCCCGGAACGTTTTGGACAGACGGTATACGTCAACGTTTCTGTTCCGTGAAACATAATGCAACGCGAATAATGAGAAAAAGCTCCGAATCGATTTCACGTTCCACTTGTTTCAAAGCAGTTCGCCGTTATTATTTCTTTCCATTTCGTCTTCTTACGTTAAATGTACGCTTCCGCTGATCTGCAAGTCGCCTGCGGCACACTATGGGACGGGATTATGTAACGTGCGAAATATTTCCGAATGCGCATCCTTTAACATAATTGTTTCCACGAGGAGGTGCAAAATAGCAGGAAATAACAACGGTCCCGGTGGAAGCTAAAATAAACACGTACCCAGCTGCGCTACCCCGTCCAGCAGATACAAAAATATTGCCCGGCGCGAGTGAATTCAGAATTTTCCTTTTTGTTGTCCGTGTGAACAAACAGCTGTCGGAATGGAGAAGATGACCCTTCAATTTTCAGTACAAAACGCATAGCGGACGCTGGACCAGTGCGCGCATCCGTTGTCGGAGCGGAGCAAATGTTCCCACGGTAACATTTGAACATTTGTGCCCTTTAAAGTGTGGTATATTATTCAGGGAGTGTCATCTGTGCTGTTGCGTATCGCACTGTTTCATTTCGCCGTTGTCACACCAGAGGTCGAAGTCCTGGCGTGGTGGCGTTTTTCATTTAAAGGCGCTTCGTGTCCCAAAATTCCCTGTTTGTTGCGGCGAGGAATAAATAGCGGTAGAGGAGGTACTATGATTCTGGCCTCAAAGGAATCGGCATACGCGATACGTGAACCATTTTCCTGCTGTATCGCGTACCAATATCGGATACCACTCAATGCCTCCTGGAGAGAACATTCTTTGTAGTTCAGCTAGGAACCAAAACGCTCCACGTTAGCATGTAAAATCAAATTTATTACAATTTTCACACTGTTACATTCACTTGATAATTATTCTGTAGGCGATAGGGAATTAAATTTGCAAACAGAAGTTGAGAAATTCATTAATATACCGTTTATTGGAGAAATAGTTGCCGATTTGAAGTACAAGCCAAATAATTTAGGAACAATGTTTCAGCCTGAAATGTATTTCAGACTCACAGGTATGAGCATGTTACACCCCCTTCTCGACTCTACTCCTTGACAGTCTCGAAGTGAACTCATTGAACCCTGCTGGTGTGTCTAAAACAGATTAGATGGGCACTGAACCACATACCAGTACATACACGAGCAGTTACCTTCAACTACACTGCTGGCCACCGTAAATGCAACACCCTGAAGGAAGCATTCGAATCAAGTGAAATTTACACCATGGGTTTGCAGCGATGCGATATGCAACTGATTAGAATTTCAGCGCAGACGCACATCACGCGCGCCTGTGGCGCCAACTCGTAGCGCCATTTAAGGCTTGGCGATTTCGACGAGTGTACGTTCGGCACGTGTGTTTACCTTGTGGTTGTTTCACAAGACGATCAGTTATGCCTCGTAGACAACAGCGAACATCGTTTGATCAAGTATCCGAGTTCGACAAAGGAAGGTTAGTGGCTTACCGAGATTGTGGATTATCATACAGAGAAATAGCTAGTCTTGTTGGACGAAACCAAACAACTGTAATGCGGATATGTGACCGTTGGATGCAGGAGGGTACGACGGACCGACGTGGTCGATCGCATTCACCTCGGTGCACCACTGCACGTGCTGATAGGCAAATTGTGCGCATGGCAGTGACGGATCGCTCAGTGACATCCCGAACCATAGCACAGCACATTGCGTCTGTAACGCATCATCCAGTGTCTGCGCGTACCATTCAACGCCGTTTACAGCAGAGTGGTCTGTCCGCAAGACGTCCATTGCTTCGTCTACCGTTGACGCAGAACCACAGACGTCTCCGTCGCCAATGGTGTGATGACAGACGGATGTGGACGGCAGAATGGAATGACGTTGTCTTTACTGACGAGGCACGCTTCTGTCTGCAGCACCACGATGGTCGGATTCGGGTGTGGAGACACCGTGGAGAGAGGATGCTGGACAGCTGCATTATGCACCACCACACTGGTCGTGCACCGGGTATTATGGTATGGGGCGGTATTGGATATTACTCTCGCACGCCTCTAGTACGCATTGCCGGTACTTTAAATAGCCGGCGCTACATATCCGAGGTGCTGGAGCCAGTTGTCCTTCCATACCTTCAGGGCTCGGCCACAGCCATATTTCAACAGCATAATGCGTGACCACACGTGGCACGCACTGTCCAAAGGTTCTTCGTCAATAACCAGATTGAATTGCTTCCCTGGCCGGCTAGCTCTCCGGATCTTTCGCCGATAGAAAACATGTGGCCCATGGTTGCTCAACGAGTGACCTAGATTACATCCCCAGCTGCTACACCAGATGATCTTTGGCAACGTGTGGAAGCTGCTTGGGCTGCTGTACCCCAGGAACACATCCAACGTCTCTATGACTCAATGCCGAGACGTGTGGCAGCGGTGATCTCCAACAATGGCGGCTACTCTGGCTACTGATTCTGGCAGGAACCACATGTCACAGACGTCTGTAAACGTAATCATTTGATACTTGGTCAACATGTTATCTACAAAATAAATTTTGTTCTGCTACCTCTTGTCTTTCTTGGTGTTGCATTTACGGTGGCCAGCAGTGTATGTTGGCTCGAAAACCAACTGACTATCGCTACATTTCGTCTACCTGTTCTAGTATCGATGAAGAGATACTATTTCTGCCCGCTTTCTTTTAGCATGATACAAGCGTAAGAATTTCATGGATCACAAAAGGGGATGGTGGTGTTTTTCCCTGTGTGTCAGAACTTATAAACCTCGCATGTATTACTCTCAATTTACAGAAAATTCTTACGGTAAATTATGCTTGGCACAAAATCAAAAGCTTCAATGACGCCAGAGTGGCATCCCCTTTCTGGTACATTCCTATACGGCGTCATTGTAGGTACGAAAGAATGAGAGTCAGTTTTGAGTCATCGAAGTCAAACACTCTCGATGAAATATTCCTGATTTTGTGCCGTTGCTGTCGTCACGCTTCACATACAGGTTGATCCCTATTAACGTTAAAGAACCTCCAAAGCGACTTAGATCACCGCGAGACAAGTAATTTAATGTGAGATACATGGGGCCGCTAGTGTCGGGAAATACTCCAAAAGTGGATCAGAAATGTTGAACCTCAGCAGATGATGTACTTCGCTGAACGATCGGCGATTGAGGCTATCGGTCTGTCGCACCCGATTATCCCAACCGAAGTCAAATATTCAGTCAAAATTTTCGGTAACGTTTTTGGGAAACAGCGATCTTGTAAGCTATATAAAATTAGTGAAGAAACAGTCTAGATCGCGATGGTTATTTTATTTAAAATGACCGAGTTCGGCCTAGTGTTAGGCTATCTTCAGAATAGCACTATGAAAGATAGAAAAAGTGTTAGTTACATAAAGTTGTCAGTGACGTAGAATAAAGTAATATAAAATTAAAAGTGAAGAGTCGTTATCTATCAGCTGAAGTTGACAGATTTAATACGTTGACGTAATTTCACCACAGATAACGTTTTATTGGCTCCAAAGCACTACTGTTCTTTTGTAAAACATGTCTGTATTACGAGTATGACAAGGTTTTTTTCTGGCAACTTATGGGAATAATTGTACTGGCGCCACCTCAGAAGACACCATCCTGACTACCTTTGACAGCTGCGATGGACCTCAGTCGTTATGGCAACACCTGGCGTCCATGGTAAATATCTTTGATTATTGCTGTCCGTAGATAGCAAGTTCAGGCCAGAAGAGTGCCCCAATTTTCTACTATATTTTGTATTATTTAGGGCACACTGTTCTTACTGCATAATTTTCATAGACGATAATTATTTTACGTAAATCCATTAGCTAATTTTGGAAACGCGTTCCATTTATTAAATAGCCGACGCTATGGATATATTATACTAGTTAAATAAATTCTTTCCGCCAGATGGTACTATAAAGAATAAGAGGAATAATTTTAAATAATCTTATTGTAGTTACTCACTATTTTGAGCAATCTGTTCTATCCTGTATGAGGTACTTTTTATAATTATTCACTTTTAGATAAATGTTCAAATGATACGTAATTTATGTAAACCGTTCTTCATTGGCTGATGTTGACATTATCCAGCACAAACACGCTCTCATTAGATCTATATAACGCAATGTTGCCTAGCCAACAGCAGCAGTTTCAGTGATTGAGGTCTTCTGACTGTACCGGCCGTCGTCATTTTCAGCTGATTGGTAACGACTCTTCGATTTTAATATGTATAAATTACTTTAAGTCACTGAGTTCTTCGCCGTGCGGAGTGGCCGGGTGGTTTAAGGCATCATGTCACGGACTGCGCGGCCCCTCCCGCCAGAGGTTCAAGTGCTCCCTCGGGCATGGGTGTGTGCGTCGCTCTTAGCGTAGGTTAGTTTAAGTAGTATGTAAGTCTAGGGACCGATGACCTAAGCAGTTTAGTCCCTTAGGAATTCACACACATTTGAACATTTTTGAACACTGAGTTCTTCATGTAATTACACGTCTTCTATCTTTCACAGTGCTATTCTGAAGATGGGCTACAACTAGGCCGAAACCGGTCACTTAAAATAAAATAAGCTATTCGATCCAGACTGTTTTTCTTTCACTACTTTTATCAGCTATTCATGCCGGTGTGGCTCCGGGCTTATGAGCACGACTTTACTTTGTGGGTTCCAGGGTTCCAGTCTTGCATCGGGCAGGCAGCACATTGGGTCAGACAATTATATACTTCCACTGGGGTAAGATCTATTACGTTATTTACCGGTCTGGTGGTCTCCGATGGTTTATTGTAAGGTGCAGTAAAACAAAAACTTATCGTATTGCGTCAGAAATAAATGAGCATAAGCTTTTAAATTGGGTCGTTACCAGTAAACGACCGACGTTTTCTTTACTAAATAATGCCTGTAAAAAAAAAAAGAAGGGATAAACGGAAAAAATACACAAAATAAGAATAACCTTTACTTTGGTATAACAACGACAGTATGCTGTAATTTCTACGTTTACAACAGATCTTATTACAAAACGTGATCGAAATTTGCACAGTTTGTTCTAATGCAGGTATTGCATCGCTCAATCATCCCTTCACACGCAAGCATAACCAATGCACCTTCGGAGAGGTACGTCATCCGGTGAGGTCACGCATTCAAGACTTCTCATCCGCTTTTGGGACCGAGAAAGGTGTCGCAGTGGTTTACACACTGGGCCCGCAATCGGAACGACGACGGTTCAGACCCGCGTCCGGCCATCCAGATTTCCCTAAATCGCTTCAGGCAAATGCCGAAGTCGTTCTTTCGAATGGGCACTTCCGACTTCCTTCCACATCCTTGATACAGTCCGAGCTTGTGCTCCATCTCGAATGACCTCGATGTCGACGGGATGTTAAACACTAATCTCCTGCTCCAGGTCTGGGATGTTTCCCGTCATTTGATACCACATGTGCCTCATATTAAATTCCTTGTCTCAGCGTCATCTACGTCGCCTTGGGGTTTTTAAACGTGACAGGTATGTGCTAAGATCTGATCAGGGTAGATGCAGAAAATATAGTTGATAGTTGCCAACCGCAAGGTGGAATGAGTATAATATGAATGGTTCAAATGGCTCTGAGCACTATGGGACTCAACTGCTGAGGTCATCAGTCCCCTAGAACTTAGAACTACTTAAACCTAACTAACGTAAGGACATAACACACATCCATGCACGAGGCAGGATTCGAACCTGCAACCGTAGCGGTCGCGCGGTTCCAGACTGTAGCGCCTAGAACCGCTCGGCCACAACGGCCGGCGAATGAGTATAATATCTTTGAGTAGGAGGATCTTTGATGGTTAAGAGAGTCGGGCGCTCGTAGCAAAAAACTTGACGTCGCAGTTAGGTGCACGGAGGAAGCAGAAGTGTGGTGACAGCTTTAAGTTAGGATTCGTGCCACGCAGTTTTTAGGTTGAACACTGAGCAAACTTTAGCAAGTTAATGGGACAAGCTATAAAATGATTTCAAAATGTTTTTTGTTAGATAATGTTCAGAGTTAGGATTTGTATGTCCAACTTTTGATGCACTAAGCGTTTTGTAAAATTTTTTGTAAGAGTGATTCGTGCTACCAAAATTTTGGAAATGGTAGGTATCGTATATGACTTAAATTGAATGGCTATTTACAATTTGTACAGAAACCAGATGGCAGATATAAGAGTATAGGGGCATGAAAGGGAAGCAGTGGTTGGAAAGGGAGTGAGACAGGGTTGTAGCCTCTCCCCAATGTTATTCAATCTGTATATTGAGCAAGCAGTAAAGGAAACAAAAGAAAACTCCGGAGTAGGTATTAAAATCCATGGAGAAGAAATAAAAACTTTGAGGTTCAACGATGACATTGTAATTCTGTCAGAGGCAGCAAAGGACTTGGAAGAGCAGTTGAACAGAATGGACTGTGTCTTGAAAGGAGGATATAAGATGAATACCAACAAAAGAAAAACGAAGATAATTGAATGTAGTCGAATTAAGTCGGGTGATGCTCAGGGAATTAGATTAGGAAATGAGACACTTAAAGTAGTAAAGGAGTTTTGCTATTTGGGGAGCAAAATAACTGATGATGGTCGAAGTAGAGAATATATAAATTGTAGCCTGGCAATGGCAAGGAAAGCGTTTCTGAAGAAGAGAAATTTGTTAACATCCAGTATAGATTTAAGTGTCAGGAAGCCGTCTCTCAAAGTATTCGTATGGAGTGTAGCATCTATGGAAGTGAAACGTGGACGATAAATAGTCTGGACAAGAAGAGAATAGAAGCTATCGAAATGTGGTGCTACAGAAGAATGCTGAAGATTAGATTGGTAGATCACATAACTAATGAGGAGGTATTGAATAGAATTGGGTAGGGGTTTGTGGCACAGCTTGATGAGAAGAAAGGAGCGGTTGGTAGGACATATTCTGAGGCACCAAGGGATCAGAAATTTAGCATTGGAGGGTAAATATCATAGAGGGAGACCAAGAGATGAATACACTAAACAGATTTAGAAGGATGTAGGTTGCAGTAAGTACTGGGAGATGAAGAAGCGCCGGCCGGAGTGGCCGAGACTCGAACTCGGGACCTTTGCCTTTGGCGGGTAAGTGCTCTACCATCTGAGCTACCGAAGCACGTCTCACGCCCGGTCCCCACTGGTTTACTTCTGCCAGTATCTCGTCTCCTACCTTCCAAACTTTAGAGAAGCTCTCCTGCGAAACTTGCAGAACTAGCATTCCTGAAAGAACGGCTACTGCGGAGACATGGCTTAGTCACAGCCTGGGGGATTTTTCCAGAATGAGATTTTCACTCTGCAGCGGAGTGTGCGCTGATATGAAACCTTCTGGCAGATTAAAACTATGTGCTCGACCGAGATTCGAAATCAGGACCTTTGCCTTTCACGGGCAAGTGCTCTACCATCTGAGCTGCCGAAGAACGACTCACGCGCGGTCCTCACAGCTTTACTTCTGCCAATATCTCGTCTCCTACGTTCCAAAGTTTCACAGAACCTCTCCTCCTAAATTTGCTGAACTAGGACGCCTGAAGGAGCCGATACTGCGGAGACATGGCTTAGCCACAGCGGGGGGGGGATGTTTCCAGAATACGATTTTCACTCTGCAGCGGAGTGTGCGCTGACATGAAACTTCCTGGCAGATTAAAACTGTGTGTTCGACCGAGACTCGAACTCGGGTCCTTTGCCTTCCACGGGCAAGTGCTCTACCATCTGAGCTACCGAAGCACGACTAACGCCCGGTCCTCACAGCTTTACTTCTGCCAGTATCTCGTCTCCTACCTTCCAAACTTTACAAAAGCTCTCCTGCGAATCTTGCAGAACTAGCACTCCTGAAAGAACGGATACTGCGGAGACATGGCTTAGCCACAGCCTGGGGGATGTTTCCAGAATGAGACTTTCACTCTGCAGCGGAGTGCGCGCTGATATGAAACTTTCTGGGAGATTAAAACTGTGTGCCCGACCGAGACTCGAACTCGGGACCTTTGCCTTTCGTGGGTAAGTGCTCTACCATCTTTTTTTTCCTTTTTTTCGGGTCTCCTTCGTCCCCTTCAACCCGTCCTTTACGCTCGCCAGATTTTGCCTTCTCGGCCCGGCTTCTCCGCCTTTAAAGAATGAATATAACTTGATTATATGGAAGCACGCTTCTTCTGAACGACAAACGATGTATTCCCCTTCTGTTACCTTGTTTGCAAAATGGCTTGAATAAAAATAAATGTAAATTACATTGAGAAGGCAGTCACATAATTGTTATGGAAATGTAACTGCATCTGTAAATTTCGTTCTCCGTGCGTGGAAAAACGGAAAGTAGCAAACTCATTATTGCTGATAAGTAAAATTTCCTTCTTCAGTAGGTAAGGAAGTAAAATAGGCTTCTTCTGCTTGATTTTACACATAATGAACATAAATGTGTCTTCTTGTGAAAAGAAAAGGAAAGAAAGACAGAAGCTAAATAAAGGGTGTATACCAGTTTCGTCACTGTGCTTCCCCCAAAACAAAGTAATAAATACACATAGGCTTAACTGGTCTATACTGATGATCTTCTCTGATTACTTTCTGTTGTAAATCCTCCTTTTGCTACGTGAAGTACAAACTTTAACGAAAAATCATTCGTCTAAGATACGAAACGCTTGGGTGTGTAGTGTAAATTACGCATTTCTATTGGTTACAGTATTGTTTTAGTTAGAAAATTTGCGGAATTTTCTTTGTATTTTTTAGTACACATCAACTAGTGGTGCTCAGTTGTAAGGTATACCCAGAAGTCCTCCCTATTGCTTGATTCTTTTGTTAGGATGTAACGCAACGTTTGGCCTTTCAACCAGTTAATTGCGTTTCGTTTTGTTTTAGAGTAAGGTATACCGTCACGGTTTGAACATTCAGCAGTCGTAACGGCATTGGGCATAGTTCTGCTGACGCTCGCTATCTTTTGACTTATAGAGAGCCATATTTCTTTTACCCTGTCATACAACAATCCATGCTCATCGGTATCTGGTATATTACATAATGGACACAGCGGTGACTCGGCCAATCGAATAGAGTGAAGTTTAGAGTTGGTCATAATTTTTCCGTTTACAGCAAAGTACCAGGTCGATTTGACATACGTTGGCAGGTTTCGGCAGTAAATATTTTCCCATATTGTTTCCCAGTTATAAAAAGGATACTTTTGTTCTACGTCGTTTCTGGGTTTGTCTTTCATCAAGTTATTGTAAAGTTCTTTTACTTTCATGATGTCTTTTCCAGGAATCCTTGCCTGTATGTAGCTGTATTCTACGAAAAAGTATTTCAAGTGGTATAGTCCGTTGGGTATGTGTTGGACATTTATAGGTGCACTGACGTCAGCAGGAGCTATTTCGTTTAACAAATGTGCAGCAAGGGTACCACTTGGTTCTTTCGATTGTTTGTATATGATAGCAAGGTATAAGGCTTGCGCTTTTTTGCTTACATCGGTGAGATTTAACCCACCACATTTCGTAGGGAGCATCAGAATGTCATATTTGACTTTGAAAATACGTCCACGGCTCACAAAGTGTCCTAGTGCAGATGCGATGCTTTTCAACAAAGTCGCAGGCGTTGGCAGAACTTGTGCTACATAATTAACTTTGGATGTGATGTATACATTTTCCACTGTTACTTTTTGAAGTTCATCGAGTTTCCTAATGTTATGTGCTTGTACAGAGGCGCGTATGCTGTTAAGTAATTTTCGATAATTCGCAGCAATAGTGTGCTTGATATTTCTTTTAAAATCTATGCCGAGACATTTCATGGCTACAAGCTCGCGTAACAGATCCTGCGTTTGCGTCCCAATTCCTCGGCCGATGTTGAAAATCCCCGACTTTGTTCTATTAAGTTTTGCACCAGATGCCTGTTCATATTTTATTACTGTTCGTAGAGCGCTCTGTACTTCAGCGCCATTCACGACTAGGAAGCCAACATGATCAGCGTACGCCTTGCACACGATCTTTTCTCCATGTATTTGTAGTCCTTGTAGATGTTTCATAAGGGAGGCAAGCAGGGGCTCGATGGCGATGGCGAAGAGTGCCGTTGACATTGGACACCCTTGCCTGATGGAGCTGGTGACGTCAATCTGGCGGCTAATGTGTCCATTGATGACAAATGTGGCTGAGTTGTTTGTTAATGTATTTCTTACCACCGCAATGAAGCTAGGTGGGAAGCCCATTGCGCCCATGGTGCGAAGGAGAAAACTATGATTAACCCTGTCGAAGGCTTTATCAAAGTCGAGTGAGATGAGTGCACATTTTATTTTGCAGACGTCGACCGTTGAGATTAGGTCCCTGTAATCACAGAGGGTCTGGAGAATTCTCCTATCTTTGCCCACACTTGTTTGATAAGGGCCAGTGACGCTGGTCATTGTGGTTTTCAGCCTGCGATCGAGGATGCTGCCAAAGATTTTGTAATCGCTGTTTAAAAGCGTAATTGGCCTCAGAGCGCTTATAGATTTCGTATTGGTAGTTTTTGGCACTAACACTACGAGTCCCTCACGAAATTCTTTCGGGATGTCATTTTCAGAGTTTAGCAGTTCGTTGCAGATGAGAGTAAACTTCCCTTTTACGAGGCCACTGAATCTGCGATAAAATTCTGCCGGAATTCCATCTGTCCCTGGAGCCTTATTTTTCGTGCTTCCATATATAGCTTCTTCGACGTCTTCTTCAGTCACTTGCGAGATGAGAGTTTGTGCTTCCGCGTGGCATACTTTGCCCTGGAGGTTGATCATTAACTCGTCTTGAAGCTGTTCGTCATCCGGTGGACTAGACATTAAGGATTCAAAATGCTATACGATTGCCTTTTTAATCTCTCTTTGCTTCGTCAACTTCCTTCCATCATCAGTTGTTATTTCAGATAATATCTTGCGAGACGCCCTTTTGCTTTCACGAATGACATGATAAATGGAAGTGACCTCGTGCTGTGCTATATTCTGGGCATGCGACCTTATTTGGTAGCCTTACAGTTGTTTACGCCGTAATGCTAAAATTTTTGCTTTAATTTTGTTAATTCTTTCGTAGTTGTCCACAACTGTTGCATCGGACGAGTACAAATCCCTTAGACATTTAAAGTAAATTTCTATAGTTGATTTGTACCAAAAGTTTTCGTCTTTTGAGTAGTTTATGAAAAACCTCCGTATTTTAGGTTTGGCATCTTTCAGCCACCAGTCAGTGCCAGAGTTGTACGAGCTAAATTTGCTTTCACGCTCTCTCCATACCTTGTAAAATGCCTCCTGACAAGCATGGTCTTCCAGATGTGACACGTTGAACTTCCATGTGCCTCTACTTCGAAAGGTCCCTTGTTTTATCAGATTGATTGTGCATATGTGTGCAGCATGATCCGAAAAAACGGTAGGCCATACTTCGGACTGCAAAATGAGGTGTTTCAAATTGTGCGTTACATATATCCTGTCGAGACGGCTCGCCGAGTGACTTGTGGAGTGGGTGAAGCCAGGGGCTGCACCGTGCATGTGTTCCCATGAGTCTTTTAGTCTTAAGTCATTAACTATACGTTCCAGTTCAGTACACTTGTTGAAATTTGGAGTTTGGTCTTTGGTATGCAAAACACAGTTAAAATCTCCTCCCAGGATAAGGAGTTCATATCGAGTTCCAAATAGTGGGACAATTTCTTCTTTAAAGAACTCCGTTCTGCGGTGCCTGTTACTGGATCCTGAAGGGGCATACACGTTAATGAGTCGTATTTTGTTTATTGTGGCCGCTATGCCTTTACTGTTTGGTAGTTTTACTACATCTTGGATTACTATGCCCTCCTTTGGGAGCAGAGCCGTACCCATTTCCGGTCCATTCCCTGGGTTTCAAATGGTTCAAATGGCTCTGAGCACTATGGGACTTAACATCTATGGTCATCAGTCCCCTAGAACTTAGAACTACTTAAACCTAACTAACCTAAGGACATCACACAACACCCAGTCATCACGAGGCAGAGAAAAATCCCTGACCCCGCCGGGAATCGAACCCGGGAACCCGGGCGTGGGATTTCCCTGGGTTTGTAATGGCGTTGAAGCCAGGTACGTTACCAAGCGCAAGGTCTGTCAGTTCTTGTAGAAGTATAATGTCACTGTCAGAAGCATACATAAAATCTTTTAAAGTCTGTACTTTAAAGGAACTATGAATCTTATTCAGGTTTACTGTCGCGATTGTGTATGCTTGTATGTCAGACATTCTTCGCTCTACTTGATCTAACTTCAAAAAACAATCTTCTGTTTTGTCTCGCAAACGTCAGCTTTAAAACGCAGCTTAATAATATTCACCGGTATCAAATGTTTCAGTGGTGTGTCTTTGTTCTTTAGAATGTTCGTTCGCGGAGACGTCTTCGTTCAAGAAATCAGGCACCTGTGGGGCTAGCTTACAGTCTGTCTTAGTTTCTGAAACTTCTGTCATTTCTGCGTCGGCATTGTTATGGTCGCTTTCGTCTGCCCAGCTGGTTGAGGTTGTCGTCGTGGGTGGGACGAGTGAAGCTTCATGAGAGTGACTCGTTTCTTGGGGGTGGTTGGATGCTTTCTTTGTTGTCTTTCCTTGGACGTCTCGTTTCTCCAACGCAGAAGCGGAACGCTCCTCAGAAACTGGTGTCGCTTTCGTGTTGCTATAGATCTGTTGGCTTAAGGTACTACCTTTGCGCACCAGCCGGCGTTTCTTATTTTTCTTTGGAGAATTGCCTCTCGACGGACTTTCTTCAGTATCCAAGTTAGTGTCGCTTTCCTGCAAGGTGTGTCGGTCTTCAACTTCTGGCGGATCTGCTGCCTTTACAGTTGCAGGTGCCTGTTTCGGTGGAACTTTAACTGTTTCCGTAGATTGGCGGGACTCTTGTAGGTCGTCAGATATGACGGCACTGACGTACATCGGAATTTCAGTGTCTGGAGAATTGGTATTTGCACACGATTCAGGGGCTGAGGAAGCAGGTGGCCGTTCACGTGCCACGGCGGCGTAAGTTCCCGGCAGTGTTGTCATCGCCGGTGGCCTGGCGGCCTCGCCGGGCGGCAGCTGCGCCACGCGCCGCTGTATACATTCTGCGCGAATGTGCCCAGGCTTGTTACAGGCGGCACAGGTTCGCCGTTGGTCGTCATAAATTACAATCCCTCTATATCCGCAGACATTGATGTACGACGGGATGTGCTTTTGTAACTCTACTCGAAGCTGTCGTACGCCATTTAGTACTGGGAATTTATGCGCGCTTGACCATTTCCCGGCAAAGTTGCTGAGCACTTTCCCGAAGGGTGAAATTTCAGCATTAATTTGGCCTGTTGTGATCTCAAAAGGCAGCTCGAAGATGCGAATTGTGCGAATGCCAAAACCAGCATGTGCAACGGTGACTTCACCAACGATTCCATCTGAGTGCTTAAATTTCATGACACCTTCGGAAGACTTAACTATTTTCTCGCACAACTCGGAACTACGCATTTTAACAAACACGACACAAGCTACAATCGACAGGTGGATCCCAATTTCATCATTAAAGGAGAGCTTCACATCTTCTTCTAACCAATTTTCTACTTCAAACGACTTGGGTCTGGCATATCGAGGATCAAAGGTAAGTTTCAACGTATCTTTTCGACTTGGTTGAGCCATCACTGCATGCTACTCATTACTTCTCGAAGTGTTCTATAAACAGAGTTTTAAGCCGCAGCAAGCGCAAGACTTACCACGCGGAAGCCCAGACGGCGCAGCGCACACCACACTACGTCCTACCTCCACGCCGTCCGCCAGCGAACTGTGGCCATCTGAGCTACCGAAGCACGACTCACGCCCGGTCCTCACAGCTTTACTTCTGCCAGTATCTCGTCCCTACCTTCCAAACTTTACAGAAGCTCTCCTCCGAAACTTGCAGAACTAGCACTCCTGAAAGAACGGATACTCTGTTACAGGAAATGTTCAAAATGTCCTCCGTTAGCGAGGATACATGCATATACCCTCAGTCGCATGGAATCCCTGATGCGCTGATGCAGCCCTGGAGAATGGCATATTGTATCACAGCCGTCCACAATACGAACACGAAGAGTCTCTACATTTGGTACCGGGGTTGCGTAGACAAGAGCTTTCAAATGCCCCCATAAATGAAAGAGGGTTGAGGTCAGGAGAGCGTGGAGGCCATGGAATTGGTCCGCCTCTACCAATCCATCGGTCACCGAATCTGTTGTTGAGAAGCGTACGAACACTTCGACTGAAATGTGCAAGAGCTCCATCGTGCATGAACCACATGTTGTGTCATACTTGTAAAGGCACATGTTCTAGCAGCACAGGTAGAGTATCCCGTATGAAATCATGATAACGTGCTCCATTGAGCGTAGGTGGAAGAACATGGGGCCCAATCAAGACATCACCGATAATGCCTGCCCAAACGTTCACAGAAAATCTGTGTAGATGACGTAATTGCACAATTGCGTGCGGATTCTCGTCAGCCCACACATGTTGATTGTGAAAATTTACAATTTGATGACGTTGGAATGAAGCCTCATCCGTAAAGAGAACATTTGCACTGAAATGAGGATTGACACATTGTTGGATGAACCATTCGCAGAAGTGTACTCGTTGAGGCCAATCAGCTGCTGATAGTGCCTGCACACGCTGTACATGGTACGGAAACAACCGGTTCTCCCGTAGCACTCTCCATACAGTCACGTGGTCAACGTTGCCTTGTACAGCAGCAACTTCTCTGACGCTGACATTAGGGTTATCGTCAACTGCACGAAGAATTGCCTAGTCCATTGCAGGTGTCCTCGTTGTTCTAGGTCTTCTCCAATCGCGAGTCATAGGCTGGAATGTTCCGTGCTCCCTAAGACGCCGATCAATTGCTTCGAACGTCTTACTGTCGGGACATCTTCGTTCTGGAAATCTGTCTCGATACAAACGTACCGCGCCATGGCTATTGCCCCGTGCTAATCCATACGTCAAATGGGCATCTGCCAACTCTGCATTTGTAAACATTGCATATACTGCAAAACCACGTTCGTGATGAACACTAACCTCTTGATGCTACGTACTGATGTGGTTGATGCTAGTACTGTAGAGCAATGAGTCGCATGTCAACACGAGCACCGAAGTCAACATTACCTTCCTTCAATTGGGCCAACTGGCGGTGAATCGAGGAAGTACAGTACATACTGATGAAACTAAAATGAGCTCTAACATGGAAATTAAGCGTTTCAGGACACATGTCCACATAACTTCTTTTCTTTATTTGTGTGTGAGGTATGTTTCCTGAAAGTTTGGCCGTACTTTTTTGTAACACCCTGTGTATGTGCAGTTCATGGTTAGAAATCGATTTTGGTATAAGTAAAGTTATCAGAGCAAAGTTATTTCAAATAACTAATTTTATGCCATTGCACAACTGGCATTATTCAAGTCAAGATATAATTTTATCAAGTAAACATCAGGGCCAAAAGTTAATTTTGCAGTACCATCTTAATGCCATTGCACAAACGGCATTGTTCTCTTAAACTTGATTTCTGAGTCAAAAACATGTTTCATTACTGGCAGAATGGAGGAGTGCATGAAACAAGTTCGCTGATGCAGTCAGATGCAGGTTTGTTTAATAATTATTTTGGAACAATTTTATCCTTGATACTTTCACTAATTAAAAAGGAAACAATTTTTGTTAGATACTTTCACTTTTAAAGATAATTTTGGACATGATACTTTCAAACGTTAAGAAAAATCACACTGTATAGATGCGGCACTAAATTACTGCTCTAACTGGAACGTTTTATGTGTTACATATTAGAAGCGCTAGCTTCTTTCATTGTAGAAAGTTGTATTAGTTGTCATGAGCTGCTACGGTCGCGGGTCGCGGGTTCGAATCCTGCGTCGGGCATGGATGTGTGTGATGTTCTTGTGTTAGTTAGGTTTAAGTAGTTCTAAGTTCTATGGGACTGATGACCTCAGAAGTTAAATCCCATAGTGCTCAGAGCCATTTTTGAAACCAACGACATCTGCACAGCAATTCGGAGAGGTTGCCAATAGCTAGACCGATTGTGGTGTACCGCTGGTCGGGGCCCGCGCAGGCATTCCTGTTTTCAGGCTTGCTTTACTGTTTGTTCCGAGACGCAGTTTTTCTTAGTTACTCTTTATGTGGCTAGCTTTTAATTCCTTATCTATCTCTGCCGATGTGATGAAGCTGGAATATTTGTTGCCTCGCTTCTTACGGGAACATTCCATAGCATACACTCTGCAGGCACGCAGTAGTTCCTCGCCTACTACTGGAAAGCTTCGTCTGATCCAGTACTTTCATCCAAAAGGGAAGTTCGCTCATACTTTACACGCTTTACATGCGTCTTGGTTGAAAATCCCTCGACATGAGAGTTCAAGAAGGTGCCACTACATGGTTTCTCATCACCTCAAAATCCCTGCTTTGTGTGTCATGGTAAGAAATATTGCTACACACGTCTCCAGTACTTAACATTTCATAGACATACGTGCGGTATACGTCACACTAACATGTTGATACTCCTTCTTCTGAGACAACAATAGAGTTTCTGTCTGAGAACTGTGTACTACACACTTAGTGTCTTTACATACTGAGCTTAGTCACTGTGAAAACAGAAGGTTTTGCTGCTATGTACCTTGCTATTTTACGATGAGCTGAAAGATACTGCAAGGAAAGTTGTGTATGGAGGCACTCTTTTTTTCACTCAAATCGAATGATCCCAAACGCGATATTAATAACCTAATTGTAATTTCATGACTGAAAATAAATTTTCATTTAATCTCTCGTCGCCGTAGAGGTTATTGGAGGAGGAGCAGACGTTTGGTTTGAGGAAGGATGGAGAACGAGATGTCGTATCTATCCATGCATTTTCCTTAAAAAAATTAAGAGGATTACAAACAGTCTGATTACATGACTGTATAGAAAACTGTACTGTCATTCTTGTGAATTCGAGATTAGTGATTTGGCCACCGTGCTACTTCGCTGAGTTAATTAAGAAGCGAATGCACCATTTATACAAATATAAGAGAGAGGGACAGTTATATAAAGAACTTAACCAACCTGCCACAGATGTTGCAGGTACAACAGAGTAAGTTAAAAGAAAATGCTAAGTGGAACGAGGCAGCTGCTAACCAAGCGACAGCTTCGAGCAATGGCAGTAGGAAAATGACAGAATATACTGAATTAAACCAAAATGTTTGAAAGTACTTTCATGAGGATGTGAAAGATAGGTCGAAAATGTCGTAATAGAAGTAACTGAAAAGCAATGTACGTACGAATAAAATAGAACGGAAAGTTCACTATTAAAATGTAAGTAGGCAGAACAATTGACAACGGAGATAAAATTGTACAAGCATTCTAACATTGAATCAAATGTTTGCATACTCGTAATTCAAAACTGAACGAAAAACGTAGAGAATTAAGAATTCAAACATACGTTCCACAACTGACACGAGATGAGGTGTATATTGTCATTCGATATGTGAGAGTCGTGTGGGCACCGTGAGATGACAAAGGGTTAACAGAAGTTATTAAAACTGGAGAGAAAGCAGTGCAACAGAAACCTGAAAACTGCTGTATAAAATGTCTGCAGAGCATGACTGTTGCTTAAAACTTGAACAATCCTGTTACTACTCTATTTCATATGAAAGACGTAGGAGCAGCCCTAGAATTTATGTGCTCTCCACCTCTTCTCTGTAATTTACTAGATATTCACTAAAATTATCAACAGACGCAAGGAAAATGTTGGGTTTTAATCAACTAATGGAACAAGCTGCATTTAGAGCTGAATGTTGCGCAATGGACCATTTGCAGGTCTTAATGATATTGCAGAACGAGGCAGTGAACATGAATTACCACTTCGTGAGTGATAACTACATGGCAACAGGGCTCAGAAAGCTGTGTCACCCTCAGCCCATAGACGTCACTGGATGCGGATATGAAGCGGCATGTGGTCAGCACGCCGCTCTCTCAGCCATTGTCAGCTTACGAGACCGGAGTCGCTACTTCTTAGTCATGTAGCTCCGCAATTGGCCTCAAGGGCTGAGTGCGCGCCGCTAGCCGACAGCGCCCAGCAGACCGGGCGGTCACCCATCCAAGTGCTAGCGAAGCCCGACAGCGCTTAACTTCAGTATTCTGGCGGGAACAGGTGTTACCACTGCGGCAAGGCCGTTGGCTTGTGAGTAAAGACGGTGGGGAAAAAATTCAATTTGAACAAAAATTGTACTGACAGCCTTTGAGAAATAAGACGTTCATGGCACCCACTTTAATGTATTGACGAATACATTGAAATACGTATGAATTCAGTAGCAGCGATGGCGAGGTGTGACAGAATCTCTGACCAGAGAGTTGTTTATCGTTGCTAGTCTGCGCTTGACCGCGCGAGAGTTCAGTTGCGAGAAGGTAGTTGTACGTAGCGAGTCGCGAGAGCATGTAGTTCAGTTGCGAGAAGGTAGTTGTACGTAGCGAGTCGCGAGAGCTTGTAGTTCAGTTGCGAGAAGGTAGTTGTACGTAGCAAGTCGCGAGAGCTTGTAGTTCAGTTGCGAGAAGGTAGTTGTACGTAGCGAGTCGCGAGAGCTTGTAGTTCAGTTGCGAGAAGGTAGTTGTACGTAGCGAGTCGCGAGAGCTTGTAGTTCAGTTGCGAGAAGGTAGTTGTACGTAGCGAGTCGCGAGAGCTTGTAGTTTAGTTGCGAGAAGGTAGTTGTACGTAGCGAGTCGCGAGAGCTTGTAGTTCAGTTGCGAGTTAGCAGTTGCGAGTCGGAGTTGTGTGTGAGGAGTCGGCGGGGGTCAACATGGGTCTCTGGTCAAGGTTCGGGACGAGGTATATTGTTAAATAAGGTACTGAAGCAACATTGCGCTCAGCCAATAACATTTGTTAATTGTAATTAATTTTGTTCAAGAAATGCCCCAATAATAATTTTGTTTTCAAAGCAATCATTTTTAAGAAAAGAATCATTCCAATTGCAACAATATTTCCTATGCTTTTCCTCCCAGAATCAATTTATCAGGTTAATTATTGCACAGGGCCGAAGGTCAGCGCAGCTGGCCTTATAAAATTTATCAGGTTCATGTTAACATTAATTGTGTGAGGACTTAACATTTTTGCACATTTTTATTATCATTGAGTCTTATTACTGTGGGCAGCTAACATTTGGCACTATTTGCAATTCTATTCAATCGTTTTCACTTCAATATTTTTACGGGGAGGTTACACTTAGCACGATGTCCATTTACATTTCATTAATTATTGTCTTTCATTTTTGTGGGGAGGTTACAACATGCGTAATGTTACAGCTTGCACTATACTTTTCAGGGTACCGAACAGTTAAGATTTGAAACAGCAATCAGATAAGAAGATCCTATGGTGACAACTATCCAACGTTATGAAATAAAATCGTCACAACTTCTGAACCGTTTGCGTTAGGACACCGAGCGGTTGGCAGCGGGGCATGATGAGAATTAGTATGAGCTGTATGGTTTGGTTTAGCGACGGAGTCCACTTTTATTTGCATAGGTACGTTGATAAGCAAAACTGGCGCATTTGTGTACTAAGAATACTCATTTCACGATCAAGAAGTGTCTTCACCCTGAACGGGTAACTGTATGGTGTGCAATGTCCAGTCACGGAGTAATCGATGTGATATTCCTTGATGGCACGGTGAATACCGAAAGGTACGCTAAGGTTTTGGAAGATGATTTCATCCCCATGATCCAAATTAACATTGATTTCGACATGATGTGGTTCGAGCAAGACGGAGCTCGACGCTGCCGAAGCAGGAGAGTGTTGATGTCCTGGAGGAACACTTTGGGGCTGCATTCTAGCTCTATGCTACCGAGAGGCCACTGCCATGGCCCTCGCGTGGCCACCATATTCCGGATCTGAACATCTGCAACTCCTTTTTTCGAGCTATATTAAAAACAAAGTGTACAGCAATAGCCCCAAAATCATTGCTGAGCTGAAAACAGCCATTCAGGTCGTCGACAGCAATGATGTTCCGACACTTCAGCGGATCGTGCAGAAATTCGCTATTCGTCTGCGGCACATCATCACCAATGATGACAGGCGTATCGAATGTGTCATAACCTAAATCCGAATATTATCTGTAGTGACGTTTACGTCTTGAATAATGTATGTGCACGCTGTAGTTTGTAACTAATTTACGTAACTAATTTACGTTATACATATAGACCGTTTCATTTCCTGAAACTGACAAACTAATAAGGAATGTGTATGACTAAACACATGATAGAAGGTTGTATACATGGAAGAACCCTGGAGATACTAAAAGGTATCAGATAGTTTATATAATGGTAAGACAGAGATTTAGGAACCAGGTTTTAAATTGTAAGACATTTCCAGGGGCATATGTGGACTCTGACCACAATCTATTGGTTATCACCTGTAGATTAAAACTGAAGAAACTGCAAAAAGGTGGGAATTTAAGGAGATGGGACCTGGATAAACTGAAAGAACCAGAGGTTGTACAGAGTTTCAGGGAGAGCATAAGGGAACAATTGACAGGAATGAGGGAAAGAAATACAGTAGAAGAAGAATGGGTAGCTTTGAGGGATGAAGTAGTGAAGGCAGCAGAGGATCAAGTACGTAAAAAGACGAGGGCTAGTAGAAATCCTTGGGTAACAGAAGAAATATTGAATTTAACTGATGAAAGGAGAAAATATAAAAATGCAGTAAATGAAGCAGGCAAAAAGGAATACAAACGTCTTAAAAATGAGATCGACAGGAATTGCAAAATGGCTAAGCAGGGATGGCTAGAGGACAAATGTAAGGATGTAGAGGCTTATGTCACTAGGAGTAAGATAGATATTGCCTACAGGAAAATTAAAGAGACCTTTGGAGATAAGAGAACCACTTGTATGAACATCAAGAGCTCAGAGTGGAAACCCAGCTCTAAGCAAAGAAGGGAAAGCAGAAAGGTGGAAGGAGTATATAGAGGGTCTATACAAGGACGATGTACTTGAGGACCATATTATGGAAATGGAAGAGGATGTAGATGAAGATGAAATGGGAGATACGATACTGCGTGAAGAGTTTGACAGAACACTGAAAGACCTGAGTCGAAACAAGGCCCCCGGAGTAGATAACATTCCATTGGAACTACTGACGGCCTTGAGAGAGCCAGTCCTGACAAAACTCTACCATCTGGTGAGCAAGATGTATGAAACAGGCGAAATACCCTCAGACTTCAAGAAGAATATAATAATTCCAATCCCAAAGAAAGCAGGTGTTGACAGATGTGAAAATTACCGAACAATCAGTTTAATAAGCCACAGCTGCCAAATACTAACACGAATTCTTTACAGACGAATGGAAAAACTAGTAGAAGCCGACCTCGGGGAAGATCAGTTTGGATTCCGTAGAAATACTAGAACACGTGAGGCGATACTGACCTTACGACTTCTCTTAGAAGAAAGATTAAGGAAAGGCAAACCTACGTTTCTAGGATTTTTAGACTTAGAGAAAGCTTTTGACAATGTTGACTGGAATACTCTCTTTCAAATTCTAAAGGTGGCAGGGGTAAAATACAGGGAGCGAAAGGCTATTTACAATTTGTACAGAAACCAGATGGCAGTTATAAGAGTCGAGGGACATGAAAGGGAAGCAGTGGTTGGGAAGGGAATAAGACAGGGTTGTAGCCTCTCCCCGATGTTATTCAATCTGTATATTGAGCAAGCAGTAAAGGAAACAAAAGAAAAAGTCGGAGTAGGTATTAAAATCCATGGAGAAGAAATAAAAACTTTGAGGTTCGCTGATGACATTGTAATTCTGTCAGAGACAGCAAAGGACTTGGAAGAGCAGTTGAACGGAATGGATGGTGTCTTGAAGGGAGGATATAAGATGAACATCAACAAAAGCAAAACGAGGATAATGGAATGTAGTCGAATTAAGTCGGGTGATGTTGAGGGTCTTAAATTAGGAAATGAGACACTTAAAGTAGTAAAGGAGTTTTGCTATTTGGGGAGCAAAATAACTGATGATGGTCGAAGTAGAGAGGATATAAAATGTTGAAACGTCCCCTTTGAAGAATTATACAAGACTGTCCTTAAACTGACATACAATATTTTTAGCGCAACGCAATCTGACTTTCAAAAATCCCTACAAAAGAATGGCCCTGACTAACATTAACCTATAGGTTTCACAAATCACTTACCTCACAAAAATCTTGGTTACTCGAACTACTGCAATACAGGGAGCACCACTACTGCCAGCTAAATAAAAGATTCAAACTATGGAAGGCACTAACTACTGATAGGGATAGTTAGCAAATGAAAGATATTAATAGAGAACAAACAATGTATTTACCTTAATAGTCATAATATATATAGCAGTTCATGACAAATTACAAAACTCCGGCATCTCTCTCCCCACATCTACCACTGGTGGCGGCTCACCTCCAACTGCGCAACGCTACGAGCTGCCGCTGCCGCTGCCCAACACTACAATGGCAGACAACAATGCAAACTAGCCACAGACTGCACACAGCACAGCCAGTGATTTTTATACGGAGGTGGCGTTACCAATAAAAAAACCTAAACAGCCTACTTACAATGTAGACTGGCAATGGCAAGGAAAGCGTTTCTGAAGAAGAGAAATTTGTTAACATCGAGTACAGATTTAAGTGTCAGGAAGTCTTTTATGAAAGTATTTGTATGGAGTGTAGCCATGTATGGAAGTGAAACATGGACGGTAAATAGTTTGGACAAGAAGAGAATAGAAGCTTTCGAAATGTGGTGCTACAGAAGAATGCTGAAGATTAGATGGGTAGATCACATAACTAATGAGGAAGTATTGAATTGGATTGGGGAGAAGAGAAGTTTGTGGCACAACTTGACCAGAAGAAGGGATCGGTTGGTAGGACATGTTCTGAGGCATCAAGGGATCACCAATTTAGTATTGGAGGGCAGCGTGGAGGGTAAAAATCGTAGGGGGAGACAAAGAGATGAATACACTGAGCAGATTCAGAAGGATGTAGGTTGCAGTAGGTACTGGGAGATGAAGAAGCTTGCACAGGATAGAGTAGCATGGAGAGGTGCATCAAACCAGTCTCAGGACTGAAGACCATAACAACAACAATGACTAAACATATCCGCACCATACCCCATTTGCTGATGTCGTATATATTCTTTCCCTCTAGTGCAAAAAAAACTACGCATCGAATTCAGTAACTGAAGGGCAAAAGTTTGAATATACACCTGCAAATCAGTGACAATTAGATTTAAATAACGAAAAGCTAACACATCGAAAATTAATATTAATTATCAATTAATTCGTAGTAACAATGAGAGTTTGTAGATAGGGCAGGTGAAACCAATTACTCGATGGACAGTAAAGTAAATAAACAAAGGCGTGAGAGACTGGTGAGCATACCCCGCGATCCTCTTACACTGTTAGAAGTCTTCAGTTCGTAGCAAGATGGGAACATGCATTCTATGTAATCCTGTCTCCATCTGCACTGAAAGTTTCGGATTGCTCTGAATCCACTGGTCTGCGAGTCTGTTGAAACTATATTAGAACAGCACCCATTTTAATTATACCAGCCGGAATGGTTATCCCATGACTTAGTTCGAGACGAAAACTTGTGTTCAAGTCCGTTTTAGTAGATCATCATTAAATTATTATTTTCAATGTAAAATGCTGATATTAATTTCCGTTGTAGAGAATAATAAATTCTGAAAGAAAGAAATAAAACGATTGTTGTCAATATCGCTCTGCATGGTGAGGTCATGCGATATTTGGCTGACCAATGTCAGTTTCATATTTGCCGCAGAAACGTGGTACCAGTCAAGTAATACTCGAGCTTTTGTTCATTAAGCAGCACATAACTGTGGAGTTAGTACGATTGATTAAAGAGTCTCAGCCCCGTGTAAATTAAATAGCTTTTGGAACGGTGGGCACGACTTAAGGGTGGACCTAAAGCACTCATGCGTATTGTCTGCACTACACGATGAGGCGTGTCGAGCTGGTCATCGTTCTGGCCACTCACATAAACTTCTGTGGTACCTGGTGGGTTATTTGCCATCTCACGGACCACAATGTATGCAGCAGAGCTGGAAGTCGACGTTGTAACCTGGTTGTCAAGGAAGGCAGGATTCGGTTACGATTGTGGATGGGGCTGTAATCAGTTACTATTGGTTCCCTTTTGCAATTACACACATTTATTTTAAAACGGTAGTTCCCGACTCAGCAATAAATGAGATATCACACGTTATTAATGAAAGAATAAACAACTGTGTAATTAATAGTGTTTTCAGTACGTTACAATTTACCAAATGAGCATAAAATACAGACACAGCAAACAATGTTTTAAAAACAAGGCAATGTGATCGCAATTGGAATTTTATGGCAAGTAACCACAATCATAAATGAAGGCCTTTAACGCCAGGAATGGCAATTATAAAAAAATTAACATCCGTACTGTAAAACAACACTCCAATACCAAAGGTTACTTTAAAAAGAGGCAACTGATCACGAAACTGATGAGACAAAATGATGATAAACTCGGTAGCACAATCGTTTAAACCTGCTGTAGCGCCAGGAATGGCAATTATATAAAAAATTAAAAAAAAAACATACAGTGAAACAGCAAACACAACTGCAGAGGTTAATTTAAAAGGACAAGCAACTGATCACCAAACAGGTGAGACAAAATGATGGTAAACTTGGTAGCACAATCATTTAAACATGCTGTAACGCCACGAATCGTAATTACATAAATATTTTAGAAACATACAATAAAATGGCAAATACAATAATAAAAGACACGGGCCAGTCCGATCTCTGAGTAGGTTCGGCCAAAAACACTTTCGCGACCGATGAGATAGGCAGCCAAGAGTTGCATTCACTTCACAAGATGTAGCTCATACTAGTGGCAGTCTAACGAATGACTAATGATAATCTTTCTGAGGCTGGAGAAAGAGAACGCCAGATTACGACAACAGCCAGTCAAGACATGGGCTGGAGTGGTTGCGCAAGCCGCCACGAAGGCTCAAACAACCAAAGAAACGATCGCCAAGGTCTCGAAGAAACCAGATACGGCAGTCTTTTTAAGACCCTTGCCTGGTCAGATCATCAAAAAAGTGCAGGAGATTTTCACAACTACAATCGACCCGGCAAGAGACAAAATTAAAATCAATAAAGTAAAAGCTACAAAAAATGTAGTAGTCGTAGATCTGGCCACAGAGGAAGACAGAGATAAAATATTAAACAATACCAAACTAAAGAAGGCTATTAAATGTGAACCACCTAAAAAGAGAAATCCTCTGGTTATTTTGTACGATGTACCTGTAGCCCTGACTGAAAGTGATATATACGAAACCTTGTATAATCAGAATTTTGATGACAACGAATGGGAAACTTTCAAAAACGAATTCAAGCTGCGTTTTAAAACGGGACCTCGGGAACGAGATGTTGTCCATCACGTCGCCGAGGTCTCCGGCAAGATGTGGCGTAAACTTACCGCTATGGGGAAGGTATACATAGGATTCCATGCAATCAATGTCAGAGACTACCTAGTGGTTCCCCGATGCCACAATTGTGGCGATCTGGACCATGTCCACAAACATTGTGAAAGGAAGCCGGCCTGCTCCAGGTGTGGGGCAGAAGACCACACAAGAAAAAATTGTAATACGAATGTAACCTGCATCCCATGCATAAAAAGGGGAAGGAAACCCTGCAACACCACTGGAAGGAACTGCCCAACGTATAGGATGCTGGAACAAAGACTAATTTCTCGAATCGACTATGGCTGAGGCCATACCTGAACTCAGGAAGCCAAAAAGGAAATCCCCAAGCAAGAGGTTGAGGGACGCTCTGAGGGCAAACAAATTCAAACAATTTATTCAAAAAATTACGCAACCACGATCCATGGTTATAACAATGAAAGACGTATGCATACAAACAGATCCATGTGGAGAAGATGCTCCCTCTCCTCCCTGCTGGGGACCTGGGTCGAAC
Organism: Schistocerca piceifrons; assembly: GCF_021461385.2. Lineage (NCBI taxonomy): Eukaryota > Metazoa > Arthropoda > Insecta > Orthoptera > Acrididae > Schistocerca > Schistocerca piceifrons. Next base: position 645,608,847 of record NC_060142.1, read on the forward strand.
CAAGACCCTTCTCGGCCACGCAGGCATCCTGTACTTGGGAGTTCACGTCCACACAGCAAAGAATCAGTAATCACCGAATATGTCCAGTATAACGAAGTGAGCAGCACAAAGCCATCCCCTGACTCACCAACTCTGGGAGGAATGGGAACAGACCCCCAGCGAATGTACCCCAACCTGGAGCATGCACTGCAACTTTCCAGATTGGAGGAGCCGGCAATCCTCACTACTGCATTAAGACATGTGGTACGTGTCGGCCATGAATATGGCAGAGATGTCACCTTTCCAGTAATGGAGGCTGTGGATATAATCCAGCTCAAGACAATGAATCTCCCCACCGACTTCGGAGCCCTGCGAGATCTAGTCAAAAAGGTCTTCGAAAGAAGAAATGAAAAATTCGACATAGAGGAACTATATCATCAATCAGTAATAACTAATGGTAGAATAGCTCACGACTGGTCCAAAAACTGGCCAGAATCACATATTCATACTTACTTCCCACGTGAACCAACTAAACGTAGGTCAGATAAACACACACAATAGTAAACTAGTCTTGCAGGAACTTCGGAGGGTGGTGGAAGAGAAGAGTCTAGATGTACTCTGTTTACAGGAACCGTACTCCCAAGCGGGGCGGATCCCATTCATGGCTGCCAATTGGCAAATAATACACTCTGGAGCAGAACCAAAAGCTGCAATAGTAATTATCAATAGATCATTCAGGGCTACGGTCTTCGCGCAGTTTTCTGGTGAACACTGCAATGTCGTGGAACTGCAAACACCTACGGGAGTGATCTACATCTCCAACATATATTTCCAATATGGAAAAGAAATAGACGAGCTCTTGGAGACACTCACACAGGTTGCTACGGCACTGCGGGGACGCAGGATGATAGTGACGGCAGATATAAATGCAAAAACTATGGTTCAGTGGCACTCACGATGACCGGGGGCTAAAGGCTGAAGAGACAACAATGGCATTACAACTGGTGGTTGCAAACCAACAAGGGAACCCCCCCACCTATACTGGCGGCGGGGGAGAAGGCACAAATATAGATGTTACGTTAGTAACACCAAACCTTACCACAAAAATTAACAACTGGAAAGTGTGGGACAGAGCAACCACCAGTAACCATAACCTAATTACATTCACTATCAGGGAAAGGGAGTGCCACTGGGACATGGGGTGGGAGCTGCAGCTCAATTACAACAAGACCAATTGGGACCGTCTCGTGGAAGAGTGCAACATCCCGACATTGCTGGAGGGTGACGAAAACGTGGAAGAGTACGCCGAAGAACTGGTACAAGCGATCACCAGGGCGGTGCGAGCCGCTGTACCAACCAGGAGGAGAGCCGTTGCGGCCACCCCCACACCATAGTCGGCTGAATTAGGACAGATGCGCCAGGCTGTAAGGAGGGCGAGGAGGTACTACCAGCGGGGTGTCGTCTGGGGAGAAAAACAAAGATGGTTGCAATCTATAGAGAAAGTAAGGATCAATTTCAACAGGAGCTCAGGGCAGTTAGACTTAGAAGCTGGGAAAACTATGTGAAAAGCCAATTGGCTACTGACCCTTGGGGAGTCCCGTACAAACTGGTACGAGAAAAAATAAGATCACCCATGGTGCTATCCACCGTCACGGACGGGGACCGGATGACGGGTACGTGGCAGGAAACTGCTGAGGCCCTCCTTCGGGTCCTGTTACCTGGCAATGTGGAGGAAAATGAGACAGACGAACAGAAAAGAATAAGAAGAGAAGACCGAAGGGACTACAACAACAACATTAGAACTTACCCCTTCTCTGAGGAGGAAGTTGCTGCCCAGATCAAGGCCCTTAAAAAGGGAAAAGCTCCTGGCCCGGACGGCATTACTGCGGAAGTGGTGCAATTCCTTGCCCCCAGCTCGTAGCTCCTCTCACTAAGTTATACAACGAGTGCCTAAAACTCGGGAAATTCCCAGCAATTTGGAAGAAAGCAAACGTAATCATTATCAAAAAGGGCCCAGACAAAGATCCTACAGAAATTAAGTCCTATAGACCCATCTGCTTGCTAGACATACTGGGCGAACTTTTTGAGAGGCTACTGGCAAACAGACTGACAGCACACCGCATGCTGTGTGGGATGAGCGACAGACAATTCGGTTTTCGGTCTGGGCGTTCTGCGTTTGACGCAATCGCCCTGGCTGCCGAGGTCTGTGGCTCCGCCCCGCACAAGTATGTCGTCGGCATCATGGTGAGCATCAGTGGCGCCTTCGACAACCTGTGGTGGCCCTCACTCTTTTCCCGCTTGCGGGAGAAGAACTGCCCAGGGCTACTATACGGCTGTCTGAGGAGCTATTGTGCAGACGGGGAGGTCTGGCTATCGGCTCCTAGCGGCATGGTCAGGAAGACTGTGACCAAAGGATGTCCTCAGGGCTCTGTCCTGGGACCTCTCTTTTGGGACATCAATATGGAGCCACTACTTGAAGACCTAAAGAACTGTGACGATGTGCTAGAGGTCATAGCATACACGGACGACCTCCTCTTGCTGGTCGGCGGCCGAAGCCGTGAGGATCTAGAGCCGAAAGTGGAGAGAGCCGTAACCGTACTTACATCATGGTGCCACAAAAGCAAAATGACGATTGCGCCCAACAAATCAACATACTTACTTCTTAAAGGCCAACTGGTCAGAAACCCCACTGTAAGAATCAACGGCATGGCAGTTCTTCGGCGCCGTGAGGCCCGATACCTGGGTGTAATCATCGACGAGAGGTGGAACTTTGTATCACACATTGATACCGTATCCTAAAAATCATTGGTTTTAATAAATAATCTCATTGGAATTGGTCATAAGCGGTTTCACCTTCCACCCAACCTAATCAAATTATACCACAATAGTATTCTGACCTCCATAGTAGGGTACGGATCGGGAGTCTGGGCACACAGACTCACGAGAGTCATGCCTGCCATGGCCGTAAGAAGAGTGCAGCGGAACATGCTTCTACGTTCAGCAGGGGCCTACAGGACAACATCTGGTGGAGCACTGTTAGTGCTGATGGGGATCTGTCCATTGGACATAAAAATTCGGGAGCAAGCCGCCTGGTACTGGGCGAGGAAGGAAAACAGGGACAAAATCAGGGAAATACTTGGGGTTTACGCTGGGGACAAGTATGCCATCAAAAAGAGAGGGATTGAACTCTGGCAGGATCAATGGAACAATGAGGATACGGGACGCAGAGCCTATGAACTGCTACCAGATACAGAGGAAAGGTTAAAATTCACATTTTTCACACCCACGAGAGGAATGCTGCACTTTCTTACTGGACATGGACCATACCCGACATATCTATGTCGGTTTGGGAAGCAGGCTACACCAGCGTGTGACTGTGGTGCTGCGCAAGGTACCCCAGAACATGTGGTGTATGAGTGCCGCCTCTTCGATGATGTAGCCCATGATCTACAACAGTTACCGAACAATGACACGTACCACTTATTAAGGCACGAAAACACCTTCAACACCCTAAATAAACTCACTGATGCAATATCAAAGAAAGTACTTAAGAACTTTTTGAGGGACAATCATCAGTAAAAGGCAAATACCTTCACCGACTTAGACCTCGTGCACCCTTCCTGTACCGCCGGGTAGGGACTTGGCCAGCCGCCACATGGCTGGAATCCGCCTTACCCTGGACTAGGAGGGAGGGGGGTACACAAAAACCGGAATGGAACGCACACCGACTATGACATATGTAGTTAGATTAGATGTAGAAGATAGGATAATACCTAGAATAGACTGCAGCGACACAAAGTTAAGGCCAGCCCAGTACCAGGGGCACGCCCACTGGGATTAGCTCAGTGGGCCGGGCCAATACCTAGTAGGTTTATAGTAGCACTGGCACACCTGTAACGCTGCAGGTAGCATGTAGTTCCTTGGATTAAGTAGCTTAGAACCTCACAGCGGTAAGACTAGAGTAATAATAATAATAATAATAATAATAATAATAGAAGTACCTGTAGTGTAGAATAAAAAAGCTGCATTGTACTGTATCATCATTAAGACCCACTAATGTAGTTAGGTAGTGGGTTATATGAATAATGTAATGAATTGAATAAAGATTTTTTTAAAAATCTTTCTGAGGCTACCTGACGTCCAAAAACCAAATGCAAGATGTAAAAATACGCTAAAGCCGGAACCGGCGGTCTGGACTCTGCCCACAGAATACCGTGCTTAGAGCGCCCGGAACGAGAAAGGAACCACTACCACCAGAGTAGAAGAATCGCCAAGCAACCTATAATCGAGATAGCTGTCAAAACTACACGCCTCACCGGACAGCAGGGGCAAGGCGAGGAAACGTACACTGCCGTTACATGCACTAACCCCATGGGCAGGTAACTGAGGCTTTAGCAGCCATGGGGCAGGAAAAATACCGCTGGTTGAACTTAACAAATAGTAACAAACTGAACGCAATTAAATAGTAATTAGAAGTCCAGGAAATCTAAAAGGATCCGCCATCCCCAAGCACTCCACTTGCTGCTCTTTGCCTCGGCAACACTACGAGCAGCAACAAGAACCCAAGTCACTGGAGAATCGCAAGATCTCACAATGGTGGAGGTTTCTGTATTTGAATCCAAAAGTACTCAACTTAAAGCTTGCAGGATCCGGTTTACGACGAGGTTGTGCACCCTAGGGACCACAGGCCTTCGATCTGGCAGTCCATGCACGCCGCCAGCGATCCCGGCGCGTTCACGCTCTGCACGGACCTGGCTCCTCCTGAGTGCCCAACCAAACTGCACACTGACACGACCTGGAAGGACAACGACGTCGCCCCGAAGATAGGGCCACAGTTAATACATGTCGGTAACCGCCGCTGCTGCCACTAGCGGACAGGCAACGCTTGCGAAACCAAGTGTCGCCAGTCAACACGAGAAAAAGACAAACAACCGCAACCATGTCAACTAAACGATACGGTCTGGCCTCCAACAGAGGTGGGAAACCTACAAACAGCACCAACGGTAGCTGCAGCACGGTTCAGACACAGTAAAGGTATGCACTGATTCCATGAGTGCTCTTTAGGTCTTCGCAAAGGAAGCTTTGGGGAAAGTCGTTAAACGTCCTGAGACGTCTTACGCAGCTGAAAGATCTTCACAAATCAATCTATTTCCAGTCGATACCAGGCCACATCGGCACAAGGGGCAATGATCGCACAGTCCACGTTGCCAAAAACGTTCAGCAACTTGCATCCACTATAATAACCTTTCCGCGTTATGGTTCCTATAAAGTTCAGCCATCGTTATATAATGAAGACGTTAACATCAAATTAACATGGTACAGGGCTATTAAAGAACACATGCTTCACACCACGTCGTTTATTGGAACCGGTCTTAAGCGAAAGGAAACTGTAGACGCTCAGTTGCCGAGTCGAGAACATCTCCAGCAGCAGCAGCAGCAGTATCTGTATCTACATCTACATCTGCATTTACATCAGTACTCTGCTAGTCGCCTTAAAGTGTGTAGTGAAGGATGCTTTGTGTACCATATTCAGCTTCCCCCTTCCCTTCCAGCCACGAACTGTGCGCTGTTTTTACACAGCGTTAATTTTATTCTTCATCGTGCGCGTTTCTGTATACAAATGAATAGTAAACGAGCATTCAGATATACTGAATACTGTTTCATTTTTATTAGTGTATGCCCATTTTTTGACCATTTGTGTGACTTAACTTTGTAAAGACAGTCAGAAGCAGTGTAGTAACAGCAGTTGGATTGCATCTAGCGCCTGCTAGGGTCATTATTACATTCCTTGTCGCATAGATAAACGTAAGTAGTAGATGGATGTGTACCGCATCTGTTCTGTATGTATGCAAAGGAAATTGGTCACGGTCTGGAAATAGTTGGAAGCAGTGTTCTACATCTACCTCTACATGAATACCCCACAAGCCAACGTACGATGCGTGGAGGAGGGTACCCTTAGAACTACTATTCATTTCCTCTCCTGATCCCAGACGCTGATGACCACGATGTTGAGCGCCCCACTATCCAACATCATCTGTTCCACTCGCAAACAGAGAGAGGGAAAAACGACTGTCTATATGCCTCCATATGAGCCCTAATTTCTCGAATCTTATCTTCGTGGTCCTTATGTGCAATTGATATATGTTGGCGGCAGTAGAATCGTTCGGCAGTCAGCTTCAAATGCCGGTTCTCTAAATTTTCTCGATAGTGTTTCTCTAAAGGAATGACGCCTTCCCCCTGGAATTCCCATTTCGTTTACCGAATCATCTCCGCAACACTTACGTGTTGTTCGAATCTACCGGTACCATGCCACGGACGACAGTTTGAGACATCTGCTGTCGGATGTGGAGGTGTTGAGACGAATGCTTTGGCATCCCTGGTACCTACGGCGTCCCCTGGGATCCATAATCGCGCAATGGTTTCTGGTATTCTCGACTTGGTTGGTTGGTGTTCATATGAAATCGAGCAGCGAATAATGGCGCAGCGCGAATCTCTGGGCGTAATGGGAAAACCGGTACCGGGCGCCCGCCTTAAAAGCACGTTTGAGGTCTTCCCCACTGCTGGAAGTACATCTGAGCCATCACTAGACGCATCTTCTTTTCGACTGAGCCCGATCTTTTTGACAGGTCTAGCCAAGCGCAGAGCTTGCGTTTACTTGGCACTGGGGACTGCAACGTAGGTGCTACGGAAATACGAGGTGCATTCAAGTTCTAAGGCCTCCGATCTTTTTTCTCCGGACTGGAAAGAGATAGAAACATGCGCCTTGTTTTAAAATGAGGCTGCGTTCAATGTCAATACGTCCCAGAGATGGCAGCACCGTACGGCAGATAGAATTTTACCACCAGCGGCGAGAACGAGAACTATTTTAAATACTTAAAATGGCGACGTTTTCCTTACTTGAACAGCGTGCAATCATTCGTTTTCTGAATTTGCGTGGTGTGAAACCAATTGAAATTCATCGACAGTTGAAGGAGACATGTGGTGATGGAGTTATGGATGTGTCGAAAGTGCATTCGTGGGTGCGACAGTTTAATGAAGGCAGAACATCGTGTGACAACAAACCGAAACAACCTCGGGCTCACACAAGCCGGTCTGACGACATGATCGAGAAAGTGGAGAGAATTGTTTTGGGGGATCGCCGAATGACTGTTGAACACATTGCCTGCAGAGTTGGCATTTCTGCGGATTCTGTGCACACAATCCTGCATGACGACCTGAAAATGCGAAAAGTGTCATCCAGGTGGGTGCCACGAATGCTGACGGACGACCACATGGCTGCCCGTGTGGCATGTTGCCAAGCAATGTTGACGCACAACGACAGCGTGAATGGGACTTTATTTTCGTCGGTTGTGACAATGGATGAGACGTGGATGCCATTTTTCAATCCAGAAACAAAGCGCCAGTCAGCTCAATGGAAGCACACAGATTCACTGCTACCAAAAATGTTTCGGGTAACCGCCAGTGCTGAAAAAATGATGGTGTCCATGTTCTGGGACAGCGAGGGCGTAATCCTTACCCATAGCGTTCCAAAGGGCACTACGGTAACAGGTGCATCCTACGAAAATGTTTTGAAGAACAAATTCCTTCCTGCACTGCAACAAAAACGTCCGGGAAGGGCTGCGCGTGTGCTGTTTCACCAAGACAACGCACCCGCACATCGAGCTAACGTTACGCAACAGTTTCTTCGTGATAACAACTTTGAAGTGATTGCTCATGCTCCCTACTCACCTGACCTGGCTCCTAGTGACTTTTGGCTTTTTCCAACAATGAAAGACACTCGCCGTGGCCGCATATTCACCAGCCATGCTGCTATTGCCTCAGCGATTTTCCAGTGGTCAAAACAGACTCCTAAAGAAGCCTTCGCCGCTGCCATGGAATCATGGCGTCAGCGTTGTGAAAAATGTGAACGTCTGTAGGGCGATTACGTCGAGAAGTAACGCCAGTTTCATCGATTTGGGGTGAGTAGTTAATTAGAAAAAGAAAATCGGAGGCCTTAGAACTTGAATGCACCTTGTAGCAGGTAGGCTAGAGAGGAAAGTACGTGGTATTTTTGTTACCTCGGCAAGGGGGCTCGTTCGAAATGTGGAAGTCACTCTGCCGCAGGTGAGTCACGTGACTGGGTGCAGCCATCTGCAAGAAGTGACAAGTGGCGCCCTGCAGCCTGGGTTCAGAGGTCATCCATGTCAGATACTGCTGGATGGCTGCGTTGCTGAAGGCAGTACGCGGTTAGCAGCTAATCTTCTTTACGTAATGATGCACAGATTTTATAAAACATATTTTCATGTAACATAACCACAAGCTGTGTAACAGGTATACCTCGTTGCAGTTAGATTTGGTTTACAAATGAAGCTAGCACGTCCCAGCTCGCCTTGAGGTTATAGAAAGCGAGCGAAAAGACTTGCACAGACTGTCCTTCAGCAGTTGTCTAGTTTGCAGTCCTGAGAAGACCCAAAGAAAATTCGACGTCGGCGTCCAGAAAATATAAGCGCAGAATCAGCGAGACAATTGTAGCAGAGCGCAGTACGATACAGAGAGGAGCAGTCAGTTTCATGTGCTGCATGACGTCAGAGGTCATTACCATGTGACACTCTTTTGGTATTTCCTGTCGGTCACTGCGGTATCCTTAACGGAGCTGACGTTAGCGTTTTAGATGCGTAAGCAGCAGATCGCACGTGGCCAATAGTGCTTTGAGTTAAAGGTCGGCCCCGATGGTCGCCAGTCGCAACAGAAGAGGCGTCCAGTGATGGCTCAGATGTACTTCCAGCAGTGAGGAAGACCTCAAACGTGCTTCTAAGGCGTGTGCCCAGAACCAGTTTTCGCCTTACGCCCAGAGATTCGCTCTGCACCATTATTCGCTGCTCGATTTCATGTGAATACCAACCAACCAGGTCGAGAATACCGGAAACCATTGCCCCATTAGGGGTTCCAGGGACGCCGTAGGTACCAGAGATGCCAAAGCATTTGTCTCACCACCTCCACATTCCACAGCAGATATCTCAGACTGTCGTCCGTGCCTTGGTAACGAACTTTGAGGAGTCACTCGTCGCCAGGAACGGACTTAAGATAGAACTTTAACTTTTGAGAGCCATCATGAAACTGCTTGTGCCATTCATATTTTGCGCCTTTCTTGCGTGACTCATTGGTTGATCTGAAGATTTGGGTGGCATTTTCCATGAATTTATCATAGTAACTGAATTTTTAAGTTCGTAGGCACTCGAATTTTTTCTACAGCTTCCAAATTTTGTTGGTATGGTTGAAGTCCCTTGTGACTTAATATGTGGCCTACGTTCCACTTACTTTTGAAGGAATCCACATTTTCAGATTGCTTCTTAGTCCATTTTGTTATAGTGTCTGGAAATGCAGAGAGTTATAGCTATCTAGAAGTCCCGCTTGTCATATTATTATCCAGGTAGTTGACTGTTGCGAATCTCTTGATTCAGCTACTCCAAAATATGCTGGCAAAAAGCCGCTACACGAGCAATTCCGAAATGTAATGTAGTCGAATTAAGTCGGGTGATGCTGAGGGAATTAGATTAGGAAATGAGACACTTAAAGTAGTAAAGGAGTTTTGCTATTTGGGGAGCAAAATAACTGATGATGGTCGAAGTAGAGAGGATATAAAATGTAGACTGGCAATGGCAAGGAAAGCATTTCTGAAGAAGAGAAATTTGTTAACATCGAGTATAGATTTAAGTGTCAGGAAGTCGTTTCTGAAAGTATTTGTATGGAGTGTGGCCTTGTATGGAAGTGAAACATGGACGATAAATAGTTCGTACAGGAAGAGAAGAGAAGCTTTCGAAATGTGGTGCTATAGATGAACGCTGAAGATTAGATGGGTAGATCACATATTTAATGAGGAGGTATTGAATAGGATTGGGGAGAAGAGAAGTTTGTGGCACAACTTGACCAGAAGAAGGGATCGGTTGGTAGGACATGTTCTGAGGCATCAAGGGATCACCAATTTAGTATTGGAGGGCAGCGTGGAGGGTAAAAATCGTAGAGGGAGACCAAGAAATCAATACACTAAGCAGATTCAGAGCTGCATCAAACCAGTCTCAGGACTGAAGACCACAACAACAACAACAACAACCTGTTATACCAATACAGTAACCATGAATTGGTGTGACTGTTCATGTAACAGAAATTAAAAGTTTGCTGTGGATCCATCATTTTTAGAGACATCGTGGCGACCACGTATTTTTGATATGAGCTCTTCTGATTGTGGAACTGCGTAGTAAAATCTGACTGTGCATATCAGGTTAGTTTGAAATCGCTGCAAAGGTGGAGGACTTACAGAGAAGTAAGAATTCTCTAATTACAAGGTATATTATTCCCTTGTACAGAATTGTTACGTATAAGTTAGGGGTGTGCACAATGACAGAAGCAGCAGATATAAACAGTCCAAGAGCATTTGAATGGAAAAAAAAAACAAATGGGCTAACAGTCTCGTGGTGTGCAGTGGTCATTGATGTTTTGGATCATCAGTGTGTATGTCACAGTAACAACAATATCGCAACTGTAGCTGGAATGTAAGTGAGGGTTTAAAGTTTGAGGGACAGGATCGAGTTCAAACACTGTCAGACGCAAAGAAGGTAGGATATGATGTGGCCTTTCATTTGCTTCCCACCAAGTTTGCATTAGGAGTAAACGCGGCCAAGCAATTATGAGAGGTGAATTTTGCCAAGCATCTACTGCACGTAAGAGGGATTTATGGCCATGGTTGGTGAGCAAGTTCGTAGACTTTTTGTTTTGCATGTTAGTCCATTAGTTACGAACTCGTCAGGGTAGCCGAGAGAGCTAACGCGCTGCTTCCTGGACTCGGGTAGGCACGCCGGCCCTGGATAGAATCCGCCTGGTGGATTAACGACGAGGGTCGATGTGCCGGCCAGCCTGGATGTGGTTTTTAGGCGGTTTTCCACATCCCGCGAGGTGAATACCGGGCTGGTCCCCATGTTCCGCCTCAGTTACAAGGCTCGCAGACATCTGAACACATTCGCGCTATTCCATGGATAACACTCCACGCAGACAGTTGGGGTACACTAATTCTGTCCCAGGCGGTACGGGGTGGCGGCAGGAAGGGCAACCGGCCACCCCTTAAAGATTAACATGCCAAATCCGATTAACAATGGCTGACCCTGTGTAACTGCGGGACAAGGCTCAAGCGATAAAATAGAATTCCATTAGTTACGAGTTTATTTACCGATTTTCGTTTCTTATTTGTAGTTCACTGTTACTGTGTGAGCTTACATATTGTTATTTTGACATCTGGAGATAGTAAGTGGATCTATCGGCGCTGGAAAATGGAACGCTAACTGGAGAAATCGGTACGTTTCCGACATATTCTTCTGTTTGACTTAAATACAGGGATGACAGCAGCAGTGGTAGCCAGAAGCATTTGTACGGTGATAACTCCACTGCAAGAAAATGGTTTTCTCGTTTTATGGAGGGTCGTTTTGACTCTGTTGACCCTCCCCGTTCAGGAAGACCTTCGTTATTTAACGAAGATCGTTTAAATGCTTTTTTCCACAATGATCCACGTCCTTGTACTCGAGCACTGGCAAATGTGATGAACCATGATCTTTCCAGCATGGGCGACATTTGAATGCTGTGGGTTCAAAAATTCGGGTTTGTCGGTTCCACATGCTCCATGCCAAAAATCAGAAAAGTCAGCGGGTGGCCATATGTGCATACTGGTGATGAGAAATGGTGTCTTTATGCTAATATAGGAAAAAGAAAGGAATGGTTAAGCTCAAACAAAACAACTCCCCGTCCAAAGACCTGCGTGCCTCTACGAAAAGTAATATGGTGAAACAGCGGCGATGTGGTATACTACGGATTCCTTCCAGGCGGTGACTGCTAACATTTATTGTGAGCAACTGGAACGTCTTCCAGACGCAATCCAGAAACAACGACCAGGGAGACTGAGTGAAGCGATGCTACTCCACAATAACGCCTATACTGGAGTTAGATTGGAAAGTAATTTCCAATCAACCTCAGATTTTCAGTTTCTCCACTCTCTATCGAATATCCTTCGTGAATTTTCTTTGTAGATGAGAATGCGCTCCGAGAATGACTCGACGGGTTCTTTGCCCCAGAACCACGAGATTTCTACACTCGCGGAATCCAAAAGTTACTCCAGCGTTGGCAGACTGTCGTAAATAGTGACGGAGAATATATTATTGATGACTAAAGTCTCTCTTAATGTGTATCTGTTGTGTTTATTAAATTTATGACAAAACACTATGAACTTAGGCATCAACCCCGTATTTGCTTATCCTTGTGTTCTTATACGAATTAGTTAGTCTTGTCTCCATTATAAGCTTCTGTTTATTTCTTAGGAACTCGAATTGTAATCGTTGGTGTGTACATCTACATCTACATAGTTACTCTGCAATTTACACTTAAGTGCGTGGCAGAGGGTTCATCGAACCATTTTCATACTACTTCTCTACCATTCCACTCTCGAATGGCTCGTGGGAAAAAGGAACACGTAAATCTTTCCGTTCGAGCTCTGATTTCTCTTATTTTAGTATGATGATCAATTCTCCCTACGTAGGTGAGTGTCAACAAAATATTTACACATTCGGAAGAGAAAGTTGGTGATTGAAATTTCGTAAATAGATTTCTCCGCAAAGAAAACCGCCTTTGTTTCAGTGACTGCCACCCAAACTCGTGTATCATATCAGTGAGACTCTCACCCCTATTGCGCGATAATACGAAACGAGTTGCCCTTCTTTGCACTTTTTCGACGTTCTCCGTCAATCCTACCTGGTAAAGATCCCATACCGTGCAGCAATATTCCAGCAGAAGACGGACAAATGTAATGTAGTCTATCTCTTTCATGAGTGTTGTGTCAACAAAGCGCAGTCTTTGTTTCGCCTTTCCCACAATGTTACCTATGTGATCTTTCCAATTTAAGTTGCTCGTAATTGTAATTCCTAGGTATTTAGTCGAAATGACGGCCTTCAGATTTGTGCGATTTATCGTATACCCAAAATTTATCTGATTTCTTTTAGTTCCCATGTGGATGGCCTCGTACTTTTATTTGTTTAGTGCTAATTGCCACTTTTCGCACCATACAGAAATTCTCTCTAGATCATTTTGTAATTGGAACTGATCGTCTGATGATTTTACTAGACGGTAAATTACAGCGCCATTTGCAAACAATCTAAGGGGGCTGATCAGATTATCACCTAGATCATTTATACAAATCAGGAACAGCAGAGGGCCTATGATACTACCTTGCGGAATGCCAGATATCACTTCTGTTCTACTCGATGATTTACCGTCTATCACTACGAACTGTGACCTCTCTGTGAGGAAATCACGAATCCACTCACACAACTGAGACGATACTCCATATGCACGCAATTTGATTAATAGTCGCTTGTGAGGAGCGGTATCAAAAGCCTTATGGAAATCTAGGAATATGGAATCTATCTGAGATCCCTTGTCGACAGCACACAGCTAGCTGTGTTGCACAAGGACGATATTTTCTGAATCCGTGTTGGTTATGTATCAATAAGTCATTTTCTTCAAGGTGGTTCATAATGTTCAAGTACAGTATCTGCTCCAAAATCCTACTGCAAGTTGAGGTCAGTGATATGGGTCTGTAATCCAATGCGTTATTCTTATTTTCTTTCTTGAACACTAATTATATCAGTTTTACCGGGACAGTATTTGGCGAGCACTCTAGGCTGGTCACCTCTGGGAGCAGCGTTAGGTTCCCTTGGCGCTTGTCAGTGACGATCAGCGACAGTATTCCGACCACCCTGGGGCGACTTCTGGATAGGCGGCGACCAGTGGCACACCTTGCGCCAGAGCACAGTGCTGGATCAGGCTGGTTGAGCATGGGGTTCCGCAGCTGATGAACCCTAATGGTACCGTGTTGATCCAACAACGTCGCCAATTACGATTCCAGTTGGCAGAGGATCATCGAGATTGGTCCGTAGATCAATGCAAAAGTGAACCGTGTCACCTGGTCGATGAAAAATGTGCTCTGCTCTACACCAGACCGATGGTTGTGTCCAGATACGACGTCATCCAGACGAAATGTGTACCGTACCACCAGCTCAGGCTATGAAGGACATTCACCCGGGCTTGCACGGGACTTGCGGTGGAAATTCAAAGCACTATGAGATCTGTGGAATACATGAATATTGATGCAGACTCAAAAAATGATTCAAATGGCTCTTTGCACTATGGGACTTAACATCTGAGGTCATCAGTCCCCTAGAACGTAGAACTACTTAGACCTAACTAACCTAAGGACACCACACAACACCCAGTCATCACCAGGCAGAGAAAATCCCTGACCCCGCCGGGAATTGAGCCCGGGAACACGGGAGCGGGAAGTGAGAATGCTACAGCACGACGACGAGCTGGCAATCACGATAGGCTACAAACCGACCTTTATCAAAGTAGGAATCGTGATCTACGCATTTCTCCTCACACGAGGCATCACAACAACGTTTCATCGGGCAACGCCTGTCAACTGCTGTTTGTGTATGAGTAATCGGTTGGAAACTTTCCTCATGTCAGCACGTTGTAGGTGTCGCCACCGGCGCCAACCTTGTGTGAATGCTCTGAAAAGCTAATCATTTGCGTATCACAGTATCTTCTTCCTGTCGGTTACGTTTCGCGTCTGTAGCACGTTATCTTCGTGGTGTAGCAATTTTAATGGCCAGTAGTGTAAGTAGTTACAAAATGTGGCAATAGATGGCGCTGTAAGCATCATAATTTAATAGTGGTCGACTATAAATGACAAATGAATCATACAACAATGCGTAAGCTGTACGTTTGACGTTAAACAAACTGTACTACTCAGGTGTGCATGTGTGTACAGGTATGATACTGTTAGTTACATATAAGCCCATCCACCACGGCAACTTCATATCACATCAGATGGAAAAAAATCCGTTTTTCATTGTCCTGAGGCCAAAAACCGCATAAAAAGCATCAATCAAAATCAAATCGGATTTTTAATTTACCTGCGACTGGCGCAAAACATGTGCAGTATGTTGTCCGCCGTTTTCTACAAAAAGTTGAAATCGAGAAACAGCATGTTCCACAACCGATCCAAGTGTTTCCGGGATCACGTTGAATTGGGCTTCACAATGCGTGCCTTCAATGCAGCTAAGTCTGCAATCGGAACATTGAACACAACATCTTTCAGATAGCCCTAAAGCCAGAAGTCACACGTATTAAGATCAGGTGATCGGGACAGCCAGTTTGTAAGGAAATGGCGGCTGATAATTCTAGCATTCCCGAAATGGTGCTTCAGCAGCTGCTTAACTGGATCGCAATGTGCTGAAGTGGGCCATCTTGCATAAAAATGATCCCATCCACACATCCACGCTGTTGGAGAGCTGAATGGTACTGATTGATTTGAGTGTCGATTTTCCGTTGCCCATATTCGACTATTCTGTGTGTTGACATATCCTGTCAGATGGAAGTAGGCTTCGTCTGTCCACAAAATCTTCCACGGCCAATCATTGTCCCCTTCCATGTGAGCAAGAAATTCTTAAGCTAAGGTCTCCCTTGCTGGTAGGTCAACAGGTAGCAACTCGTGCACATGCGTAATTTTGAATGGATATGCATAGAAGGATGTTTCGTAGGATTTTACGCTCTGCGCTCACGGGTATGTCCAATGTTCGGGCAATTCTCCGTGCACTACACGTTTGCGCACCACCACTCGTCTCCTCCTGCATTGCTGTGGCCACTGCTTCCACCGACGTCAAATCAATTCGTTTCCTCCCTCTGCCAGGTTGCACACCAAAAGAACCGGTCTTTTCGAATTTCCGAATCGTTTGCTTCAGACCAACGGTAGTCATCGGACCAACGCCTTTTTTCGAACTATATATTAAGGTAGTATCTGTTCCCGAAAGAACAGGTACCACTGATGACCATGCAGCTTCTTTAGAATGAAATGATAATTAAATCGACACCCTAGCTGCAAACCGTTGACATACATCATTGGGGAGATGTTTAAAATGTGAGCCCCGCCGAGGACTCGAACCCGTCGGTCTCCTGCTTACATGGAAGACACTCTATCCGTCTGAGCCACCGAGGACACAGAGGACAGTGCGCCTGCGGGGACTTATCCCTTGCACGCTCCCCGTGAGACCCATAATCCCAACATGTCCACACTACTACCTTCGTAGTGCGCCTAATAGATGTTTGCCCATCACACTCATTACTCGTGGCAGATTAATCTACCAAGTCCCATACGAGTTGGGTTATAGCGTGTGCGTTCGCACAAGAAGGTCAATGGCTGCACGCGCTATGCCCAGATGGGTAGAGCGTCTGACATGTAAGCAGAAGATCCCGGGTTCGAGTTCCCCCAGGGCTCACATTTTCAACATGTCCCCAATGATGTATATCAATGCCTGTTTGTAGCTTGGGTGTCGATCTAATTATCATTTCCTTTTTTCAGTTTCAGGAACTTTTGCAGAGTGACGTGTGCACAGTCATCATTCTCGTGATACAGCTTTACTAACAGAGCTGCGATCCTGCATTGAGACAGTCATAGTGAACGTAGCAGACGCGAAAGGAGGAAAAGCCGTGTACCCGGCATGTTTATATCAACTTCAATGGGATGCACACATGACAAGTGTTTTCAATTATGTATTCTGACACATACAGCGCCATCTATCAATTTTCACACTATTTTGTTTTTCTGCCATACGTTTTCCCCTTTCTCCGATAATATTCCGTTGCAATTTGACGTCATTCGGACCAGTGGTATTATTTCTGCAATGTTTTGTAGGGAAGCAGGCTACTCACGCCGTAATAAATCCACATCAGTCTTTCCATTGTGTGCCAGCCAGTCCGCTGTAACTAGCTCTGACGTCATAAATGTTGCGCAATACTTTAAAAATCATGTAAATAACCTAAAATGTTTCTAGCATGTCACGAGTAATACTAAATTAATATGTGTTGAATATCAGTTGAATAACTTTAACCATTTTGGAAATTTGGACGTTTTTCTGTAAAAATCATTGGCACAACAGAAAAGAGCTAGAGACTTAAAAATTTATATTTAGATTCCTTTTTCATAATTATTTAATAGGAACAGTACAATCGATCTCACAAATTAAAATTTTAATTAAAATTCATAATTTTCTGGTTTTTGTCTTAAAAATTAAGGAAGCAAGATAGATTAAGTAGGCTAATAAATAAGGCTAGGATGTTTATATTTAAGTAGAATGGAGATCCGCTATAACCATAAAGATGTGAGAAGTTTCATTTGAATAACTATAAAACTATAGCGATAGCGTATCTCCAAAGGGCAGGTTCAGAGCTCGTCTACTGCGTATAGTGAAATTAAATTAATTCTCTCGCCCAAAATATTTAACTTATCCATGTCAAACTTTTATTATGATTACTTACCTGTGTGCTGAATGCACATTTAAATTGAGAGCTTCATTGGCCATCAGCAAAAGAAGCTATGATTTATTCAATAACTTAATGTGGTGCACTACTAGCCCAGCGGCTAGTCGGGAGAGCCGATTTGATCAGGCGTTCCCTTAGCCGTCCGCACCGCGGCTTTATATATAAGAACGCTGCGCGAGGAAGCAAGGCCCCAGTTCTCTCCAGACGCTGAATAGCACGCCATCTGTGTCGGGAGTCGCGTCGCGTCGGTATCATTGCTATAAACAGCCTCGGATGCCGTATTAAGTTACTCGGGATACGCGTAACCATGAAATCATTTTCGAGTGAAGTATTAATTCTGGGATGACTTTAATGACCTATCTTCAGTTTGCGTATGTCGTATTTTCACGTGCCGCCGCGGGACAGACATTCTACCATTATTTAGCGTGGCGTTTGATGTACATTAGCATCAAATTATGGCAAGCATTCACTTAAACATTTAATTTGGACAGTTATAGTTGAATCAGTGCATTAGACTCTGAACTGCTCTGTTAGCCAGATTGTGTGGATTCTTTTTTTTCATCTGTGACTTTCAGAATATATCGAACGTTTTTTTTTTTTCACGATCGTTTTTGATTATGAATCCCAGACAATCTCCTAATTCCTCAGAGCTATAAGCTGTAGCTATAAGTGTATTTCTTAGATGAAGTGGGCACTAGGAATTCTAATTACAGGCTTCACGTTTTGCTAATCACTTTCTGGTTGCCAAAATTGTAGATAGAGAGCCAGTGTTGAGAACGGCAAAACAACAGCATAAATAATAGGAACTGGTTTTACATTCTACAAACCAAACATTTAAACAATAACATTTAATTCCAACCGCCGCCCCACATATGGTTAAACGGCCGGGAAGTGTTTCAACATTCTACAACATTTTATATAACAACATAATTCCACCCGCCGCCCCACAGTTTTGAAAGTTTAACTTTAATTATAATCACCCCGTACATAACTGATTCGCCTGAAAGGGTGGGCGCCAATCTGCGGTTGTTTGGTGATGGTGCTGTGGTGGACGGTAAGGTGTCGTCGTTGAATGAGCATAGAAGACACAAGGTGAATTAGACAAAATTAGTAGTTGGTGTGATTAATGGTAGCTAGCTCTAAATGTAGAGAAACGCAACTTAAAGCTGATGAATAGGACAAACAAACCCATTATGGTCGAGTACGGCATTAGTAGTGTGTTGCTTGACAAAGTAAGGTCGATTAAATATCTAGACGTAACGTTGCAAAGAAATACAAAATGGAACGAACATGTAAGGACTGTAGTAGGGTAGGCGAATGGTCGACTACGGTTTATTGGGAGAATTTAGGAAAGTGTGGAGCATCTGCAAAATCAGACCGCATATCGAACACTAGTGCGACCAATTTTTGAGTACTATTCGAATGTTTGGGATCCGCACCAGGTCGGATTAAAGGAAGGAATCGAAGTACACTGCTGTCGATTAAAATTGCTACGCCACGAAGATGTGCTACAGACGCGAAATTTAACCGGCCGGAAGACGTTGCTGTGATATGCAAATGATTAGCTTTTCAGAGCATTCACACAAGGTTGGCGCCGGTGGCGACACCTACAACGTGCTGACATGAGGAAAGTTTCCAACCGATTTCTCATACACAAACAGCAGTTGACCGGCGTTGCCTGGTGACACGTTGTTGTGATGCCTCGTGTAAGGAAGAGAAATGCGTACCATCACGTTTCCGACTTTGATAAAGGTCGGATTGTAGCCTATTGCGATTGCGGTTTATCGTATCGCGACATTGCTGCTCGCGTTGGTCGAGATCCAATGACTGTTAGCAGAATAGGGATTCGGTGGGTTGAGGAGGGTAATATGGAACGCCGTGCTGGATCCCAACGGCCTCGTATCACTAGCAGTCGAGATGACAGGCATCTTATCCGCATGGCTGTAACGGATCGTGCAGCCACGTCTCGATCCCTAAGGCAACAGATGGGGACGTTTGCAAGACATCAACCATCTGCACGAACAGTTCGACGACGTTTGCAGTAGCATGGACTATCTGCTCGGAGACCATGGCTGCGGTTACCCTTGAAGCTGTATCACAGACAGGAGCGCCTGCGATGGTGTACTCAACTGGGTGCACGAATGACAAAACGTCATTTTTTCGGATGAGTCCAGGTTCTGTTTACAACATCATGATGGTCGCATCCGTGTTTGGCGACATCGCGGTGAACGCACATTTGAAGCGTGTATTCGTCATCGCCATACTGGCGTACCACCCGGCGTGATGGTATGGGGTGCCATTGGTTACACTTCTCGGTCACCTCTTGTTCGCATTGACGGCACTTTGAACAGTGGACGTTACGTTTCAGATGTGTTACGACCCGTGGCTCTACCCTTCATTCGATCCCTGCGAAACCATACATTTCAGCAGGATAAAGCACGACCGCATGTTGCAGGTGTTGTACGGGCCTTTCTGGATACAGAAAATGTTCGATTGCTGCCCTGGCCAGCGCATTCTCCAGATATCTCACCAATTGAAAACGTCTGGTCAATGGTGGCCGAGCAACTGGCTCGTCACAATACGCCAGTCACTACTCTTGATGAACTGTGGTATCGTGCTGAAATTGCATGGGTAGCTGTACCGGTACACGCCTTCCAAGCTGTGACTCAATGCCCAGGCGTATCAAGGTCGTTATTACGGCCAGAGGTGGTTGTTCTGGGTACTGATTTCTCAGGATCTATGCACCCAAATGGCGTGAAAATGTAATCACATGTCAGTTCTAGTATAATATATTTGTCCAATGAATACCCATTTATCATCGGCATTTCTTCTTGGTGTAGCAATTTTAATGGCTAGTAGTGTATTTGAGGCGGTTTGCTTCATTTGTTACCGGTAGATCCGAACAAGACGCAAGTACTACGAGAGGCTTCGGGAAGTCAAATGGGAATCACTGGAGGGAAGGCGACGTTCTTTTCAAGAAGTACTATTGACAAAATTAAGGGAACAGGAAATTTCGCGTAATGAAGATAAGATTAGAGAGATTATGGCTCGTACGGAGGCATACAGACAGTCGTTTTTCGCTCGATTTATTTGCGAGTGGAACAGGAAAGGAAATGACTAACAGTGGTACGGGTTACCGTCCATCAAGTCCAGTACTATGGCATACGGAGTATGTACGTGGATGTGATGCTTTAACGACAAAGTAGGGTAAAGACCGGAATCAGACAGAAAACATTCGTTAAGTTAAAGGTTTCCATGAATGAGACATGCGGTCTTCTCTTGAGTAGATCTTTTCACATCTGGTTAGCAAGTCGCCACTAACGATGAGATTCGAAACTGCGATACTTCACTTTTCAACGATCTAATTATTATCCACGGTTAAGTGGATGGATGATGCACAGCACCTGAAGTTGTTTCAGCTAGGACACTGATTCGACAGGTTGCGTGCGGAAGCTTTCATGTAAAACGTGAACGGGAACGCGGCCGTGTGTGGAAGGGATGCGGTGTATCTAAGGACCAGCCTTTGGTACTGCTGACAAAAATCACTTTAAATGTACGCTCGGTGCCGTGTGGGGTGTTGTGTTTGCTGCAGCATGCAAAGCAATATCGGGCGCGGCGTGAAGTATTGCATCCGGTCGACGCATTAAAGTGCTCTACACACAACGGACGCTGTTGCAGTTAACAGCACACGTCGGGTGGAGCAGCGAAGCACCTGTACCAATGAGGGAAGTGATTCATTGTTCTGTCAATAACTATTGTAATTGGTTTTATGAATACCTCTGTCGGATCGCAACTTCACGATACACAGAAAATGTTCTTCTGTTTCTTTTAGATGCAATTTCTGCTACTGTCAAATATTAATTGCACGGAAAAAACTACTGCTGCTGTTTCTGTAGGAATATATCTCAACAGAGAAAAAGAGCGTCCCGCTTATAAATATTTCATGACAGGCGTTGTAAGAGAAAAAGATGATAAATCAGTTCTAATGCGACTAATGAGACTGACAACAAAAATGGTTGTCAGTATGATTTTGCCTTCCGTGATTATTATTAATATCTAAATGTTGACCTTGTTGCCCTTAGAAATTAATGGTATTTGATGACAGCTAGTAAAACTTGTAGATTCAGTCAGTATAAAAAGTTATAAATGATAGTTATTCAGAAAAGAGTGTTATTGTATATGTAAAAGGTAGATCGTTGCTGCAATTAAATTTGCATGAAAGCTGGTTGATCACTTAAATTAATCGAAATGGTTAATTAAACTGAGCCAGTGGTATAACTATTTAATAAATTTTAAGGACTAACAGAAAACATCCCGCAGTCCACCTGGCCCTCTTAGTTCTACAATAAACAATCAGAAGTCAACAAACAGAGGACAGGCCTCTGTCAGCAGAGGACGGTACATGTAAGTACATTGCAGAAAGTATGTGACTAACAGCTTAAAGATGCTGTTATTCAGATAACGAGTCTGCTTCTAGGATCAGCAGTTTTAAAAAATTAATCTACTTCATAACAAAAATGTATGGACACGTATACATTTATGCAAAGGAACACTGCAGAGAGTGTACAGGAATTGGCATGTGTAAGAAAACTTAGCAGGAATGAGGGTGAAATTCTATTAAAATTGGACAAAACATATATTAAATCCAGAATTTTACATAGAAGAACCCTGAACATTTACATAAGAACATAGTGGGCCCCTGCGTCTGATTTATTAAGCAACTGTGCACAAAATTTAGCAAAACATCTTGCGTCAACGGCTCACGAATCACTGATCACTCGTAAGATATGGATATTTTATGAATGTTGCTCTTCATATTATTTCCGTGCTTGCTAAAAAAATTGGAGAGGAATTCTGCCTTATGCAGGGCACCGGATGTCTTGCATAATGCGGAATTCCTCTCCAAAATAGGGGTAGTTTATGAACAGATATCACCCAAGTACTTCCACATGGACAATAACACCACAAAGAAAAAACAAAAGAAACCAGAACAGTTAAAACATACACCATCACCACATAAAGTCGGCCTTACACATCAGTAATGAACACAGGAAATTCATAACATAGAAGAGAACGAAAAGTAACGGCATAGAATTCTGTTTTCATCAGAAACAGTGACTCAATAATGCACAGGAATTGTGGGGAAGCAAGCACTGTTTCTGTCATGTCTATGGCGACATCAATCGGCCATGGTCAAATCAGCAGCACACGACACATGCCGTGCGCAGCGAAGTAAGAGTCGCCCAGTAATCTGAATTGAACTGAAGTGTTTAAACACTGTTACAAGACATGCTCTCGTGGAACTATGTCTTTATTAAATATTTTGAGTTTCAGCGTGATCCACTGATTAGTTTCACAAAAAATCCACTTTTTACGAAACTTGAAAAGCGCGTAATAATTAAGTTATGAAGTTGTATTTCTGAATGTAAGGCGTGTTGTATGTAAAAATGTGTGGTGAAGCTTTTCATGAAGCTACCTCTTACTTTCTGACTTACTAGATACAAAACAATTTTTGTACCAAAATCTACCCTCCGTCCTGTTTGAAAAATTCTGAAAGACAAAGATTTAGAGTTATCGAGCTGATAATTTTATATAACATAAACAGAATAAAGTGTTAACTCAGAGAAAAATTTCTAACATTGGTAGTCTTCAACTAACAACGATATAAACAATTCTATAGTGAAGAAGGCTGCTAGATGGGCACTGTTGCAAACATTGAAAGCTATCTATAGGAAGGTGTTCAATATCCGCCGTCGGCATCGGGAGTAATAGGGAACAATGGGTCTTCACTTGAGAAGTTATTATATCGTTATCAGTCATACATGATGTGTTACGCTCCGCTACAAAAGACACTGCGATTCTGTACGTGACTGTCTCCTCTTACCCTCGGATGGCATCTTTGAAGAGTGACAATTGTTTTTCGGTCGAATGAGATATCACGTTTATCTTGTGCAAGTATGTAAAAGTAAACTGATTAATTTACTGGAAAGCCCGCGTTTCGTTTTCGATGTTTTGTTTTGTGTGCCACCCTTACACTTAGAAAACAACGTGGCAAGTGGCTTGGATGATTCTCCACTTTTAAAGCGCGCAGCTAACTGTATAACAAACACTTAGAGCTCAAAGTAGATCTCGTCTCTGGAACTGTGTTTGGTGCTGAGTACGATACGAAAAGCAGTGCTGATGAGCAAATTTAATACTTGAGCCTGTGAACGTTAATCGGAATATACTACTTCGATAAACAACAAGTAGAATTTTATTTGTCAATATAGTTACTGATTCCTCTGCGTTATTCTTAGAAAATTAGAACATTTTATTCCAGTCTAGGCGAGCAGAGTAGTGGAATTGTGGTCTGAAGATATTGAACAGCACGTTATCCATCGCTTTCTAGACGATCGCACCAATAATTTTCAGGCCCTTCTAAGAAGGCTGTGGTGTGCAAAAATTGCACAAACGAACTTTAAAAACTTTCAAATGTTCGAAACCGAAGGACAAACCATTTAAATTTACTTACCACCCCATATAGTACCGATTTATCCAAACGAACCAGAAACGAAACACGTGGCCGAACAATTTATCAGCAGAATAAACCGGGAAAATTCCACAATTCGGAGAGTAACAAAAAGGACAGGCAAGAAACCACGAACGTTAAAGAACACTGTGGTATTGAAATATCCACAACCTCAGGCTTGGAGTAGATACACCCGGTGGTTCAATCACACAAAGCACCCACACAGAGGAGAATCACGGAAAACTAAGAACAATCAGGAATATAGATCAGAAATAGTATACACAGAAATGGCATGTGACTGAAAGCCTACCGATAAAGAAAGGAACTTAAAAAGGACGAACTGACTGCTCATTCACTATTCAAGCACGAGGAATTGAACGAAGGCATACCTAAGAAACAGATAGAAATTGGAGAATAAAAGTAAACTAAAGAAAAGGAAGAATTAATACGCAAGCAAAACACACACACACACACACACACACACACACACACACAAGAACGAGACTACTAGCTAAAAACAAGCATTGCTCGTCCATCTGACTTCTAGGTTCCTAAGTTCTGGGTAAACAAAGTAACAACCTATAAAATGCGAGTAATAGCAAAAAAATCTAACAAAACCTATGTTGAGTATGCTGCACACATGACGAAACAGACGTAGTGGCAGAAAATATGCGAAATTGTGGCGATAAAAACACACTCAGCTGCACATTCTTTGTCCTGAATGCACGGAAAATGTGAGGCGCTAATGATTTGGAAAATGAAGTTAACTTCAGTAAACATTGTGAGACGGTTCATATAGAGACCTTTGATGTGGTTATATTTTAAACCTGACTTCTGTAATGTATAAAACAAATTGATTGCCAACTTTGTTAGGTATCACATATATGCACTCGTCCTATTTCACTACTCGTTCCATTATACTGAAAAAGATCATAGGGAAACACGCTCTCTTGGAATACGAACTATCACACAGCTTCCTCTACTTAAATTTTTGTCAGAAACTTCGAAGAAATAGAGTGGCTACCTGAGCGGAGTGCGGAATTAGAAGATGAAATAGTCGAACACGTCTTTCAGTACTTTTTGCACACCTTAACCAATACTGGACCTACTTATGGGCTTGCAAACTTATCTGCAAGTATCTAATGTATAGCGCAAATTTTTTGTCTGACATACAAATTCGCTTATACAAAACACTTATACCAAAACAAAACATAAGAGAGATAAAAGGAAAATAAAAAACAAAAGGAGTGGAACTAACCTAACAGTTAAAAATCACAAAATTAAATACGGATTTCCAGTTGGAACATACAATATACCGCACTGCTGCTCCACATCTAGGTGTGAAGTACTGAAGCTTCAAATTTAGGACCTCAGTGCGAAATGTTTTTAATAGTCTTTACAACGATTCTCTGTCTCTCAATGTGGCAGAACATCTAAAATGTTCTGGTCATATGTAGGGTGCACCCGCACACACGATGAATACCTTTTCTGTGTGATAGCTATGGTCATGTTGTCGATGACAGAGCCACTAGAGCGGAGTTGCTAAACGCGGTTTCTCGAAATTCTTCATCTAAGAAGACGAAGTAAATGTTCCAGAATTCGAATCAAGAACTACTGCCAACATAAATAACTCAGAAGTATGTATTCTCAATGTAGCAAAGCAGCTTGAATCACTTAATATAGGCAAATCCCCCGGTCCACAGTGTATACCAATTAGGTTTCTTCGAGAGTAAGCTGCTAAAGTAGCTCTATAATTAGCTATAGTATACAACAGCTCGCTCGACAAAAGATCCGTACCTAAAGACTACCAAGTTACACAGGTCATACCAAATACTCCGAAAATGAAATTAGGAATAATCCGCTGAATTACCATACCAGATCACTAACGTTGATTGAAGTGGGAGTTGGGAACATATACCTTTTTCGATCATTATGAATTACTTCGAAGGAAAAGATGTACAGTCAGCACCGATTCAAAGAATACCGCTCTTGTGAAACACAAATATCTCTTTATTCACAAGAAGTAATGAATTCGATGGACAGGGATCTCAAACAGATTGCATATTTCTATATTGTCAGGGGACTTTTGGCGCTTCACAAGCGATTTCTAATCAAATTGCTTGTCTGTGAAATACCATCTCAGTGGTGCGAGTGGGTTCGTGATTTCCTGTCAGAAAAGTAATAGTTCGTAGTAACGGACGGAAAGTCACCGAGTAAAATGAAAGTGATATCTGGTGTGCCATAAGGAAGCGTTACTGGTCCTATGCTCTTCCCAATCTGAGCAGCCATCTTGGGCTGTCTGCGGATAATGCTGTCGTTCACTATGTAGTAAAGTTACCATAAGATGAAAAACAATTGAAAAATGATTTAGATAAGATATTTCCATGGTGCGACAGGTGGCAACTGACTCTGAATGATGAAAAAAGTACAGTCATCGACATGAGTACAAAAATAAAAAAAAATCCGCTAAATTTCAGTTACGCGATAAATCATACAAATCTAATGGCTGTCATTTCACCTCAATTACAAGTTGTTACAGTTAGGAATAACTTAAATGCGAACGATCACATAGATAACGAAGGGCAGAAGGCGAATCAAAGAATGTGTTTTATTGGCAGAACGCTTAGAAAATGCTGCTGTCTACCAAGGAGACCGCCTACGCCAATTGGTTACACTACGCTTGTCGGACGTTTACTGGAGTACTACTGCACGAATCCGCACCGTATAGAACTAAGGGAGGACACCGAAAAAGTTCAAAGAATGGCAGCTCGTTTTGTATTGTAGTGATATAGGGGCGAGAGTGCCATGGAAATGATACACGAGATGGGGGTGGCACTCATTAAAACAAAGATATTTCGTTGGGGCAGGATCTTTTCACTAAATTCCAGTCTCCAACTTTCTCCTCCGAAACCGAAAACATTCCATTGGCGCCTACCTAAGAGAAATCAGAGGTCGCACCGAAAAATTTAAGCTTTCTTTTTGCCCGTGAGCTGTTAGAGAGTGGAACGGTAGAAAAGTTGCTTCACGGTGGTCCGATGAATCGTCTGCTAAGCTCTTCATTGCGAGTTTAGGAGTAGTCGTATAATTTCGCTCCAATACTGTCTCATTTAAGAAGCATACCAAAAACAGGAAACGTGGAAAGGCACTTTATGTACTGCAGATAAGCACTCCAGACAACGAGCTGGTCACACCCAGAAGACGTCACTGTGCAACGCCGCCTGCATTGCTCTCAATTCGACGCGCAGGAGAGTCCACGAATATCTTCAAGTATGCCATGTTCACTGATAACTGTCATAGATCTATGCCATTTCTGGGATGTTGATGGCTAAGTTTCACTCGCTGTTCCAAATAGGTCTGGACATTCTATATAATTTTTCAGTAAGGGGTGATGTAGCAGGTCAGTCGACGTACGACAACTCGCCTGATTACAAGAGCCTGAAAACTAGTCACAAGTCAGCCATAAAGCAATGGAGGACATTACCCATTATATTCACTGCAAGAAATTGTTCATACTTGTTATTTACTCAGCAGGATAAAGAACTATGGCTATAAATAAAAGTTTTGAGTAGTTGTTGCTGTTGTGCTCTTCAGACCTGAGACTGGTTTGTGGCAGCTCTCCATGATAATCTATCCTGTGCAAGCTTCTTCATCAAAAAATGGTTCAAATGGCTCTGAGCACTATGCGATTTAGCTTCTGAGGTCATCAATTGCCTAGAACTTAGAACTAATTAAACCTAACCAACCTAAGGACATCACACGCATCCATGCCCGAGGCAGGATTCGAACCTGCAACCGTAGCGGTCTCGCGGTTCGAGACTGTAGCGCCTAGATCCGCACGACCACTCCGGCCGGCGCTTCTTCATCTCCCAGTACTTACTGCAACATACATCCTTCTGAATCTGCTTAGCGTATACATCTCTTGGTCTCCCTCTATGATATTTACCCTCCACGCTGCCCTCCAATGCTAAAATTGTGATCTCTTGATGCCTCAGAACATCTCCTATCAACCGGTGCCTTCTTCTTGTCAATTTGTGCCACAAACTCGTATTCTCCCCAATTCTATTCAATACCTCCTCATTAGTGATGTGATCTACCCATCTAATCTTCTGCATTCTTCTGTAGCACCACATTTCGAAAGCTTCTATTCTCCTCTTGTCCAAACTATTTATCGTCCATGTTTCACTTCCATACATGGCTACACGCCACACAAATACTTTCAGAAACGACTTCCTGACACTTAAATCTATACTCGATGTTAACAAATTTCTCTTCTTCAGAAACCCTTTCCTTGCCATTGCCAGTCTACATTTTATATCTTCTCTACTTCGACCATCATCAGTTATTTTGCTCCCCAAATAGCAAAAATCCTTTACTACTTTAAGTGTCTCATTTCCTAATCTAATTCCCTCAGCATCAGCTGACTTAATTCGACTACATTCCATTATCCTAGTTTTGCTTTTGTTGATGTACATCTTATATCCTCCTTTCAAGACACTGTCCATTCCGTTCAATTGCTCTTCCAAGTCCTTTGCTGTCTCTGACAGAATTACTATGTCATCGGCGAACCTCAAAGTTTTCATTTCCTCTCCATGCATTTTAATACCTACTCCGAATTGTTCTTTTGTTAGCTTTACTGCTTGCTCAACATACAGATTGAATAACATCGGGGAGAGGCTGTAAGAGGTATGTGCTGCCTGCGATATGTAAGCTATAAGAGAATCTGAGACCAAAGACCAGTGTTGACTGCAGCACGAACTGTGTAGCAGTAGCAGTAAGTTGTTGCTAGCGAGCAGTCACCTGTCTGCGCTTGTCAGTCGAGTCTGGTGTATCATGTTGGCTGGGCCGGTCGCGGTGCAGCGATGGGGCAGACTGAGTATTATTGTATAAGGTAAAAAAAAGCAGCCTCGCGCATATCTAGTAATATTATGTAAACTCACATGTAAGTCTTTTAAAAATGTCCTAATAATAATCTTTGTCTAATTTCTAACAAGCATTCATTTCAATTTAAAGAATTTAATTTTTTTTAATGCATGATCATTCCGATTGTTGCAAAAGAAAAATCATTTGCTTCCTTTCATAAATAACAAATGTATAGGCCAGCATTGCACAGAGCTGTGCCGGAAAAGAGCTATTGTAAGAGAAGATAGTTGCCGACGTTATCGAGTTGAGAATTTTTGCTTTTTATTCAGAATGATCTTACAGGGCCATGACGCAGCACTGCTGTCGTCCAAATTTTACCAAGTTACTGAATTTATTTTTTATTACGAGGTTTAGGAATTTTTCTGTTTCGAGCTTATATTAAATGAGAAAAGAATTTTGTGGGTACATTAAATGGGAACCAATTTTGTTCAGAGGTTACACAAAAAATAGAATCATATTATTATTATTATTAATTAAGTTCTGTTGTGAGGTTACACAAAAATTAGAATCATTATCCAAATAATATTTAAATTATTTCGTGTGGGGAGGCTACACTTGGCGACAACCGGCCAGGATCGGATTTCCTTTGTGAATCTCTGAGAAGTAGTCGTATATCTGCTCTTATTTACTTAAATGTAGTGTGCATCTGGCGCAACGCATTTACTAATTTTTCACTTTTTCTTTCACAGATCATCGGCAATTTATTGCTCTTTGTTGTAATTGTGTTTGTTCCATATTTGCTTTGTCTTTGTTTCATTTTTGTGCTTAATTTTGATTTGTGAAAAATGCCGCGAAAAACTGTTAACAGTATATCGCGATGTGTAATGAGTGAAATAGCCGACTCGAATAATTTGACCGATAGTACTTGCGACACTCAGTGTCTTAATGATAGTCCTCCATTTACAGACAATCCTGGTTTTATTCCAGATGATGGGCAAACAAATTCATTTATGTCCACACTTGATTTAACGGCAAATGATGACGAGGCACGTTCCGTTACAATGAACGCTGCCCAGCTTGACACACCCGATTCGTAAAATTTACGTAACGAACAGATAAATGTTTTTAACGAAAATGAACAGTGTAGTCAGAATACGTCAGATTTATTTGATTCCGGTGTAGTGACCAACAGTGCACGTCCGATTGGCAAACCTTTTTAAGAATCACAGAATAACCAAATGGTTACACAAAACGTGACACACGCGGATACACCATCACACATTACAGAGAATAGAGTCGCTAATTTTGGCTTGGATCAAGTTATGGCATTATTACCACAACTCAATGAAAAAATAGACAACCATTTCAAACAATGTAATGAAAATCTCAAACAGTGGAACGAAAAACTAAGCAACATTTTCAAACAAATTAATGAAAAACTAGACAACAATAATAAACAACTTAATGAATCGTGCAAACAACTTAATGAAAGTTTCAAACTGTCGAATGAAAAACACGACAACCTTAACGAACAGAACAAACAACTTAGTGAACAGATTACAGCCGTTTCCGTGCAACGTTATGATACTAAAGAACAATTACGTGAGGGTACTAAGACTTGTGCTAGGAACAGTAGTGATGAAATTAGATCTGTGGCACAAGAATTAAATAATACACATGCAGCCACAACAGAATCACCTAGAGATGAAATTAATGCAGTCACTGAACAATGTTCAGAAAACGCAAAACAGATATGCGACGAGTTTAAATTAGTGTCAGCAGAAGATTCACGCACTCTGGATGCGAAAGTAGACGCGAAATTTGACCAACAGAATAGCCAAATTGACGATCGTTTTAATCACCACCTACAAAACAGTGAAACGCTTTGCCGTAAATTTATACAGGAACAGAATAAAGTAAAGCGACAAGTCATGGAAACAATTACTGCACAGAGACAGGAAGATAAACGTAAATTGTTTACGAAAGCAAAAACATACGTAGACAACAATATTGCTACAGTATCAGACGAAATTAATGCTATCAAACAGTTGAACACCGAATTGCATGATGAAATCTCTGATCTTAAAACACAAATAGACACATACACAGTAGACTTTCAGACAATGACCGACAGACTTGAACAATTAGAACTACTACAGGATACCGATGTCATCAAAGCAGACGTTAAAAAATTGAACGAAACCACACGTAAAATACAAAAACAAATTAATGCTTGTGATAATAAAAACGATGATCAGGTAAAAGCACTGACTGAAAAATATGATGAATTGGCCAGTCGTGTTGATGTTATCGAAAGTAATAATGACACCAAATCAGACGATAGGTCACCTGTTTTGTTTAATCGAACACCCGAATTCCAAAATTTACAGCAGACGATCAGTGAGATAGGTTCGTCTACTAATACATTACGTAGAAATTTGTCATCTTTACAGCACGAATTGACGGAGATGAAAAATATTGCAGTCTCAGCATACGCCAAATTCTGAACATTTGTTACACTCACACAGCCAGTGTAACTTAGGTAATTTACAGAGAGTACATGACTTAGATTCTGAACAGACAAATAGATTATCATGCAATCCTGAACTTGCTCAGACATTCAGAGACGATAACGTTGATTACCAGCAATTTTTACCCGTAAAAAAATTTAAGGTATGTAAAAATGACAGAACACAGATTAACTCTTTCGACTGGATACGACAATTTGCCTTTGAATTTTCACCGGCATTTCCTGTAATGCTGAAACTAGAATTGGACTAGATATGACAATTTTTTTTTTATTTTCACCGCCATTGCCTGTAACGCAGAAACTAAAATTGAATTGTAGCGCGTAATTGACCTCAGGTTATTTATTACACTTCGATGAATATGTGCCGTAGCGTGCACAGGGCCCCGAGCCGTAGTAGTGCTATTTCATCTTTGGTTTTCTGCACTGCTGCCTTCTCTTCTACTATCCTTTATATCCATCAAAACAGCTCTTCAACTATCGATCTATCTAGGATTAGAAACGTGTAAAGAAAACCGGATATGACAAATTTTACCGAAAGTGACAGTTTTCATTAGACGCTGCAGAAATGACAACCACGAGAACTTTAATACCACACAAATTTTAATCATCAGTATGTGTAGAATTATCAGCAACACCAAACACATTTTGGTAACAATAGAGGTTTTTCCCAACAACAGCAACAAAACCAACCGATTAGCATACCTAACCAACAATGTAATGTGCAAGGTCAACCAAGCTTTAATGTTTCGCCGCCTACACGTATAGCGTCGGCCACACCAAATAGCAACGGTCCGCAACAAGGAAACCAATACGTACAGAAAACACATCATTTCAATTCCTATCGCAAACGCGCCATATAGCAATGACTGTCATGACAGACGTAAAAATAATGGTCACAATTTTCAGCATACGTTTAATAACAGTCGGTCTTATCAGCAGCAAAATCATCCGCAACAACATACACTCCTGGAAGTGGAAAAAAGAACACATTGACACCGGTGTGTCAGACCCACCATACTTGCTCCGGACACTGCGAGAGGGCTGTACAAGCAATGATCACACGCACGGCACAGCGGACACACCAGGAACCGCGGTGTTGGCCGTCTAATGGCGCTAGCTGCGCAGCATTTGTGCACCGCCGCCGTCAGTGTCAGCCAGTTTGCCGTGGCATACGGAGCTCCATCGCAGTCTTTAACACTGGTAGCATGCCGCGACAGCGTGGACGTGAACCGTATGTGCAGTTGACGGACTTTGAGCGAGGGCGTATAGTGGGCATGCGGGAGGCCGGGTGGACGTACCGCCGAATTGCTCAACACGTGGGGCGTGAGGTCTCCACAGTACATCGATGTTGTCGCCAGTGGTCGGCCGAAGGTGCATGTGCCCGTCGACCTGGGACCGGACCGCAGCGACGCACGGATGCACGCCAAGACCGTAGGATCCTACGCAGTGCCGTAGGGGACAGCACCGCCACTTCCCAGCAAATTAGGGACACTGTTTCTCCTGGAGTATCGGCGAGGACCATTCGCAACCGTCTCCATGAAGCTGGGCTACGGTCCCGCACACCGTTAGGCCGTCTTCCGCTCACGCCCCAACATCGTGCAGCCCGCCTCCAGTGGTGTCGCGACAGGCGTGAATGGAGGGACGAATGGGGACGTGTCGTCTTCAGCGATGAGAGTCGCTTCTGCCTTGGTGCCAATGATGGTCGTATGCGTGTTTGGCGCCGTGCAGGTGAGCGCCACAATCAGGACTGCATACGACCGAGGCACACAGGGCCAACACCCGGCATCATGGTGTGGGGAGCGATCTCCTACACTGGCCGTACACCACTGGTGATCGTCGAGGGGACACTGAATAGTGCACGGTACATCCAGACCGTCATCGAACCCATCGTTCTACCATTCCTAGACCGGCAAGGGAACTTGCTGTTCCAACAGGACAATGCACGTCCGCATGTATCCCGTGCCACCCAACGTGCTCTAGAAGGTGTAAGTCAACTACCCTGGCCAGCAAGATCTCCGGATCTGTCCCCCATTGAGCATGTTTGGGACTGGATGAAGCGTCGTCTCACGCGGTCTGCACGTCCAGCACGAACGCTGGTCCAACTGAGGCGCCAGGTGGAAATGGCATGGCAAGCCGTTCCACAGGACTACATCCAGCATCTCTACGATCGTCTCCATGGGAGAATAGCAGCCTGCATTGCTGTGAAAGGTGGATATACACTGTACTAGTGCCGACATTGTGCATGCTCTGTTGCCTGTGTCTATGTGCCTGTGGTTCTGTCAGTGTGATCATGTGATGTATCTGACCCCAGGAATGTGTCAATAAAGTTTCCCCTTCCTGGGACAATGAATTCACGGTGTTCTTATTTCAATTTCCAGGAGTGTATTATCATGAATGAACCAGACAGTAGATATCATCCCGAACGTAATACATCAGGAAGAACTAACAGCACAGTACAAATAGTGGAAATGCCACAGCATCCTCCTGCAAATGATAGCACATCAGCAGGCAATACTTTTGACACGCAGAATCTCGTTCACGAAAATGTTAATACTTTTGACGACATCCGATACACACTTTTGCATGAGAGACAGAATCACAACGTATGTAGACGACACTCTTATTGCAGAAGCTAACTGGTCTGAACACAATCTGATTCTTGAACAATTGTTACGAGCCTTACGTGCACAAGGACTCACAGTTAATCTTAGCAAATCGCACTTTGGCAAAACTTCTATAAACTTTCTTGGACATGTAATTTCAGCAGAAGGCATTGCGCCTGACCCGGAAAAACTTCAAGCTTTACGTGACATTACTGTACCTACGACGAAGAAACAATTACGCAGCTTTCTGGGTTTAATTAACTTTTTTCGTAAATTTATTCATTACTCTGCTTTAGACACCCCTAGATTATGTCAGTTGACGGGTAAAAACACTATTTGGTCCTGGGATAGCCAAGCCCATTCTGAATTTGTGAATCTGAAAGAAGCTTTGTTGAATGCACCACTTTTATCACATCCAGATCTTACTAGAAATTTTTCCATTGCCACCGACAGTCCTAACACCGCTTTAGGCGTACACATTTTTCAGGAAATTGAAGAAGATGGTACTACAGTAATTAAAAACATCGCGTTTGTGAGTCGCATTCTGTCAGCTGCTGAACGCAAATATTCTGTTACAGAACCTGAAACATTATGTGTTGTATGGGCATTTACGAGATATAGGCATTTTCTTTATGGAACACACACTACCGTTTACACAGATCATAGAGCTATACAGTTTTTATTTACTTTCGGCTAAATTTACACACGACAGATTAAGCAGATGGAAACTTTATTTACAAGAATTTAATTTTACAATTGTTCATATTGCCGGTACACAAAATATTGTAGCAGACGCTCTATCCCGTTCTCTCAGCAACAATCAGCAAGACATCGTAACCAACTTCTGCCAAGCAAATTCTAGCGTCATGTACATTCAACAAGTTGCATTTGAAAATTTCGTTTCGTCGTCATTACGAGACATAGCACAAGAGCAGAGTAAAGACAACGTATGGAAAGAAATAAAACACCTTTGGCAAGATAGGAATAATGTTACTATTAGAAACCATTACACTGTACGCAATAATATTCTGTTTCGCCGCCCTCACCCTGACAGCAACAACTGGTTACTATGCATTCCTGACGAGCTTGTTAACAAATTAATTTGGTATACTCATTTAAATTACGCACATTATGGAGCCAGAAAATGTTTTCTAATACTGAGACAGAACTGTTATTTTACCAACATGGAGAAATGTATTCGACGAGTTTTAGCGTCGTGTAAAATCTTCCAGAAAGCTAAGTCAGACACGACTTCACATATTCCTCCATTACATCCCACTGTACCTGTTAAATTGAGTCACATGGCCGCTGTGGACATTTTTGGTTGATTCCCAGAACTATCAGAGGTTTTTGCTACATCTTTGTCGCTGTTGAACTCCCTTCAAAATTTGTTACCTTCACTCCGTTACGCAAAGCTACTGCTAAATCTGTATCGAAAGCATTTGTAAAACATTTTTTATTTCATGTAGGGCATGTATTGAAAGTAATTTCCGACAATGGACCACAATTTCGATCTGCTATATGGACACTTATGTTACGAACAAGAAACATTTCTTCGATCTATATATCCAAGTATCATGCTTCTTCGAACCCTTGTGAACAATTAATGAGAGATATTGGTAAACTGTGTAAAATATACTGCCATAAAAGACATATTGATTGGGACACACAAATACTCTCATTCCGGGATGTAATTAATTCCATTCCAAATGAATCAACTATGCTATCTCCGACTGTTATACTGAAAAATGTTGAACCACCTAACAAAATTAGTATCCTTTCCTACATCTATCGACTACGACACCAAGAAATAATTGACATTGCGCTGAACAGCATCAAACGTGCCGCAGAGCGCCGGAGAAGAGAGCAAAAACAGGTTTGTACACGCCGTCACTTTCACATTGGACAGAAGATATTGGTGCGTACACACTATTTCTCAAACACAGGAAAGAGTAGATGTAGTAAATTTGAGCTTCTATACACAGGCCCATATAGAATTCGCAGCATTCCTCACCCCAATGTAGTACACGTCGAAACTCTGAGAACCAGAAAAAGTAAAGTCAATCATCATGTCTCCAATATTAAACCCTTTATTGAATGAACATACTTTATGATTTATCGCACTGTAATGCCATTTCCTGATTTTTATATGACCACTTGAAACGTCCCCTTTCAACAATTATACAAGACTGTGCTTAAAGTGAAACACAATATTTTGTTAGCGCAACGCAATCTGACTTTCAAAATTCCCTACAAAAGAATGGCCCTGGCTAACATTAAACTATACCTTTCACAAATCACTTACCTCACAAAAATCTTCGCTGCTCAAGCTACTGCAATACAGCGAGCGCCACTACTGCCAGCTAAATAAAAGATTCAAACTATGGAAGGCACTAACTACTGATAGGGATAGTTAGCAAATGAAAGATATTAATAGAGAACAAACAATGTATTTACCTTGATATCATCATATATAAATATAGCAGTTCATGACAAATTACAAACCTCCGCCATCTCTCTCCCCACATCCACCACTGCTGGCGGCTCACCTCCAACTGCGCAACGCTACGCGCTGTTCACATCCAGCTGCCTAACACTACAATGGCGAGTATTACAACAATGCAAAGCAGCCACAGACTGCACACAGCACAGCCAGTGATTTTCATACAGAGGTGGCGTTAGCAATAAAAAAACCTAAACAGCCTACTTACATAGCCCCCATGCTCCCCACAAAAATTTTTACAAATTGGATTGGGCAGTGGCCAATACAGATTTGAAAAAAATTTTTCATAATTACAATAACAAAGAAATCAAATGCACACACTTATTGATGCAATGTTGGTCAAAAGCTAAAATTTTCTCACAGTCCATAAAGACAGTCCTGATTCATCACAGTAAAATGCAGTGTTTTGCCTTTTTTTTTCAAAGTCTGAACAGTAAAAGAGAATGCACACAGAAGTAGTGGGTTTCCATGCAGTCTTGAAGAAGTAGTGTCCTTCCATCAGAAAGACAGTGCTGACTCTTGACATGCTGACAGCTAATGGGCCACAACATAGCAAACCCACAGCAGAGTCATTCGACGTTTTGAAGAACATTGGTAGGTAGGTCATCACAGAGTAGACCCACTGCAGTCCTTGTAGAAATAATGGTATTGGTGAGTCATCAAAGGTGTAGACCCACTGTAGTCCTTGTAGAAATAATGGCGTTGGTGGGTCATCATAGATGCAGACCCACTGTAGTCCTTGTAGAGGTAATGGTACTGGTGGGTCATCAAAGATGCAGACCCACTGTAGTCCTTGTAGAGATAGCCACCAGCCATCTGTTGTGACTGTGCAGGTGCACAATCACCATTGAAGAGTCTTGCAGATGATAAAGCAAGTCCATAAACCACCACTTGTGCACTCACAAAGTTTTTGAAATTGTCCTTAGAACCAGCAATGCTGTTATCCAGTCCCTTGCTGAATTATTAACACACGTGCAAACACTAACAGTCCCTACTTCTCACATATTGTCCATATACTATGACCAACAGAAACGTGTGCAGTGAAATGTAACTAACAAGTTAATAATATCATGAACTGGTGACAATTATAATTTTATAACATAAGAATACAATAACAAAGGTACAAAACACATCATTAAAAACATAATAATACAGATAACGTTTGTAGTAATAGGGGCTTTACAAAAGAATAGAAATAAACATATACATCAGTATTACAGGAATTATGACATAAGTAAATACATAAAAGATCAGAATAACTTTTGAAACATCAACTTTACACATGAGCATTAAAACAAAACAGAATTAATAATGTCTAACATCTTTACAAAGTAAATAACATATTATTAACGCAAATTATATTTGAGGATAACAGTATTCCTCATCATAGTTCATGTAGCTGAGTATGAGAAAAATTCTACAACAAAAGTCTGATGAGGTAAACATATAAAGACAGGAAGAACATATATACACAAGGGTACCCAAACACATAGTGGGATAACACAAAAGGAAAGGACAGGGTTTGTTTCATTGCAGTATTTTGCAAACAAAACTTTCTTTGCTTCTTGGAGATCTCTCTTCATTCATCATTATTCCCAAAAGTCCTATCTAAGCCTGCCTTCTGTATTTCGTTCACATCCTCTGTCAAAAATAGTTTTTCTCTCTGCTTTCTGTATTCTGTTCACATCCTCTGTCAATAATAGTTTTTCTTCACTGTACAGTATCCTTTTTATTTTGCCAGACCCTTTTCTGATAGCTTCTCAATGCATTTCTTATAAATTTATAATAGTTAGTTTCTTATATAGTCTCCTCTTAAGCTAACTTAAATTTACTGAGCTCAGATACTAAACTAAGGGATGAGGCAATGCAGCAGCACATAACAAATTAACACAAACAGCAATGCAAAAAAAATGGAAAATTGCAAAGCAAGCTACAGTAAATATAAATTACCAAGCAATGCAACATTACAACTAACATGAGCCAATGTACAGTAGCAAGAAAAATAAGTCAGTAGTAAAATTAGCTTAACAGAGTAATACAATTTAAAATTCAGTAGCACTATGCCTGGCAAACAGCAGCAGCAAATATAAAAAATATAAAACTTATATCTATACATGACAAAGCTCAAGCAGAAAAAATATTACAGTAAAAACAACAATGCAGATAAGGGAAATGTATATTCACATCTTAATGTCTATGTAATTAAAGTGGTGCACCACAACAACTTATTGTAAAAGAAATATTACCATGTACTTGAAAAGAATATTATCTATGCAGTTACTGTTACTAGTTCCTTCTTATTGTTCTTTCCTTTCCAAGAGCTCCTTTATCGAAGAATGTGGGTCATAAAATAATTATTTAATAGATCTGTTGACAGAAAGTGTTCACATTAGCAAATGCATTATATTTTATAAAAGCAATGCTGCAACACAGCTGGAAACCAGATGTCAAATGAAATAAGCAATTATGCAAACCAAAGCATAAAAACATCATTCAATAGTCATGTGGCATTTCGTAACTCAGTAGCTCTCAACTCTCGTAGAAAGACACTTGTCATAATCAGGTGTGCAGATGTACGAATATTTCCCATCAATTCATAAGCATTTCAGTAATTAGCACAAAGTATGAGTAACCATATGTTTTCAGGTAATGAGCGTGTAATATTTGCGACTCTTTCTACAAAGGAATGTCAATAGCAAGGTTAATGGTCCCTTTTTTTTTTTTTGTTTTCTCCACCTCTGTCTCTGAAAGGCTAATGGCCTTTTTTTTTTTTCGGGCGGCTGTCGTCCAGGTGGGTGCCCGCGACGCATTACGTGCAGGTGGTCACTTAACTTTCTTACGGAAATATTTACGACAGCAGTTTCTGCTACAGTGACAGTCTCACATAAAAATATTTCACAGGTCAAGAATTAGCGTTGCAAATCTGTAGAAACAAAATCCTATGAATATAACAGTGTCCAAAAAAATTTTCGGTGGCATTGTGATACATTCACACATGATTCACACATGTAACACATTTCATAATTCTAAAGTATGATTCTTGGTTTCCAACATCCTTTTCCATAAGTCAGAGTCCCTAATCACTATTCATTACTCCTTACCTTATTACACATATATATATATTCGTCGACACGTCAATCTTGCGACGGCACTTCAATATTTCATCATAATAAATACATAGCATAACCAAATTCCTCATATAGCATCAGCTTATTGATCATAAACATACCTCAACAGCATAATACACATCGTGTCATCTGCCTCAAACGTACTTTAAAAATCATGAATCCATACCAAATACATCATTCAAAGCTCTCATAGTATCACAATGGTTCCGAAAATATATGAACAGTTCACAAAGTACAAACAACATTCAATTTTGTAAGTGTGAAGTTATCCAACGGTGTAATTACGTAAACATCTGTCACTGATGTAGTAAAATAAATGCTTGTCTCTCTCAGGTAAATAATCAGACAGCTGTGTAATTTGTGTGTTAGAGAAATATGGTACCAATGTGTAAAGTTGTATAAGCAAATACCATATTAGCTAGGGTTCCTTGTGGTTGCCACACACATGGTACACAAAGTAGGCTTATACCCCCCTGAGGATTAATGTAATTATACCCTCAGGTGTTACAGATTACAGCAATGGAATGAAATGTATCACGGAAAACTTTCTTTGTAATTCAAAAATCTTTAAAAATAAATGTTTTAAGTACAAAATTAATCACTCAAATACGTGTACTGTAGCGCTAAATGTGCGTCTTGTTGCAACATAATCTGTGTGGAAGTGTAGTAGTTATCGTCCTCCGAAGGCTAAGTTCTGCAGAAGTCAATGTACTTACCTCATGATAAACAAAAGTGAAATGCTTTATGTATAGATATCTTAGTTATTACGCTTATTGCCGTGATGAAGAAAGTACTGTGCTGTAACGTATTGTTGTGCTACGGAAAAGACAATCTCATTGTTGCTGTACCACAAAAGTTACTACTAAAACATGTTTTACTTTCCAGAAGAATTCAGAAAAACTGTGCAGATATAAAACAGATACTCCGCAAAAGCAACAATGTAAATTGTCACACATTAGTAACGTCGTGATATAAATCGTGTAGCTGTCCCATAAACTAACCACTGTGTCATCTGGTATCTCACAGAAAGTACTTTAAATACAGAATGTATTTTCAGGTAACCAAAATGTTGCATTAAAATCTCATTAGCAGTACTGGTAAATGTTCTAAGTATGTAAGCCTGATAGTCGTTACGTAATCGTGCAACTAACAAGCAAGAATGTACAAATACAACACTGTGTCGTCTGTTCACTATAACAATGCATTCGTAATTTCTGTTTAAAAATGTTCCCTAGGTTCTAGACTGGATATTTAACTTCAAACATTGTTGTATGTTAGCAGTTTCTTAAGTCTAACACAGCATACTAGTAATGTAAAGTGAAAAGTTATATGGCAAAGACAAAGTTAAAAAGCAGATTATCTTTCAATAAACGGTTTTACATGTGAAATGTGGTGTAAACCTTTACTCTTCCTAGTACGCAGAGTTTCAACTTCAACGCAATTATCATGTGGTATACGTCGGATTCTGTAAGGTCCATGGTAAACTAGAAAGAATTTGTGACTCAAGTGTTTCTTCTTATGTGACAATGAATGAGCTTTAATGAGAACTTTCTGACCAATATACAATTTCTTTGCATTTGCTTTACCGTGTAGTCTTCTCCTTTTGTCTGCTGCAGATTTTATATTTTTAAGAGCCAAATCAATTATGTCTTTGTGTCGAAGTTTACGTGTATTTGGGAAAGGTACAAGCTCTCTGATTCTGTTCGGTGGTTCTTCATTCTTTAGTACAAGAGTAGGTGGTAAAGCAGTGGAATCATGAGGCATTTCATTAAGCACATTTTGAAATAAGTGTAAATATCTGTCCCAATGCTGATGCTTTCTGTGACAATAAAGTCTGCAAAGCTTATTGATTTCTTTCATAATCCGTTCAGACGGGTTACAATGTGGTGAGTACAATGAAATAAAAACAGGTTTGATTTTATGGTTGCGAAGAATGCGTGACCAAACAGCAGATCTGAATTGAGGTCCGTTATCTGAAATGACTTTGCTAACGTGTCCAACTTCACGTAAGAAATTTTTAACAAAGGCGTTGGATACAGATCGTCCAGTGGCTTTACGTAACGGAGTGAAAGAAACAAATTTTGAAGTAAGTTCAACAGCGACTAAAACGTACGAAAATCCATTAGATGTTCTGACAAGCGGTCCCAAGAGATCAACAGCAGCAAATTCTTTTAATTTAGAAGGAATAATAGGAAATAACGGAGCACGATGTGAGACAGTAGCTGGTTTCGCCTTTTGACAAAGTTTACAAATAGACAAGACTCTTCGAATTCTCTTTTCCATATTGTTAAAATAACAAGTCGTTCGAAGAATATGATAACATTTTCGTGGACCAAAATGTGCGTAGCTGAAATGAATGTACCAAATGAGCTTATTAACAAAATCGTCTGGAATGCAAAGTACCCATAGCTTGTCATCAACAGTGCAGCGTTTGAAGAGTATGTTGTTTCTAATCAGGTAATAATGCCGAATCTGAGTGTATGTCTTTTCATGCCATTTATTTTTGATGTCTTTCCAAATTGGATCTTTATCTTGTTCATGAGCAATGTCCTTTAAAGATGTGGTGATGAAGTTTTCAACGGCGACTTTCTGAAGGTAAAGAATACTGAAATTTTTCTCGAGGTTGCCTTCTTTGTTACTTTTCTCAAGCCCAGCCGGTGCGCGTGACAGCGCGTCCGCAACAATGTTCTCCTTGCCGGGAATGTAGACTATTGTAAAGTGGAATTCTTGCAGAAACAATGCCCAACGTTTTAACCTGTCATGATTTAATTTTGAAGACATAGGAAATTGTAATGCACGATGATCAGTGTATACTTTTACGTGCTTACCAGAAAGAAAGAAACGGAATTTGTTAAATGCCCAAACGATAGCTAAAGCTTCTAATTCAGTAACGGAATAATTTTTTTCAGATTTTGTTAGCACTCGGCTAGCAAAAGCAATGGTTTTCTGAACAGTAATGTCATCTTCTATGGCTTCTTGAAATAAATGGGCACCAAGACCGACTTTGGAAGAATCCGTGCTAAGGCAGAAATCTTGTGACAGATCTGGATGAGCTAGTATTGGCGCGTTAAGTAACGCTTCTTTCAAAGAACTGAATTCCAACTGTGCTTGTTCGTCCCAGTTCCAAATAGTATTTTTTCCAGTGAGAGAACAAAGTCTTGGTGTAACTAGAATTTGCATATTCAGAAAACGACGGTAAAAATTTACGAGACCTAGAAAACTGCGGACTTGTTTTTTTGTGGATGGAACTGGAATGGCTCTGATTGCTCCTAACTTTTCGGGATCCGGCTGAATGCCTTCAGAAGAAATAATATGTCCCAAAAACCTCACCTTTGACCTACCGAATTCAGACTTTTCCAAGTTAACTGTAATTCCAGATTCTGCAAAAATACGTAACAAACTGTTGAGGATGCGATTATGTAGTTCCCATGAAGCTTCTGCTATTAGAATATCGTCCACATATAAGGAGATGTGACGTTTTAAGAACTCAGGTAATATGGAATTTAGCCCGCGAATGAATGCTGCTGAAGAAATGTTCAAACCAAAGGGAAGTTTCCGAAACTGATAACAAACGCCGAAACAAAGGAAAGCTGTGTATTTTCTACATTCTGGATGAAGTTCGATCTGATAAAAGCTGGATCTGAGATCAATGGAAGACAACACTTTTACACCATTAAAATTTTGAAGAAGTTCTTCCAACGTTTGCGGCCTGTCTGTTTCAGGAATAATGATCGTATTGATTTGTCTCGAATCTAAGACAAGCCTGATCGATCCATTTTTCTTCTCAACAACATGTAATGGATTGTTGTATGAGCTTACTGCAGGCTCAATAATGCCCTCGTCGAGCATAGATTGTATTTCTGTACTAACACGGTCCCTATAAT
Organism: Schistocerca piceifrons; assembly: GCF_021461385.2. NCBI lineage: Eukaryota > Metazoa > Arthropoda > Insecta > Orthoptera > Acrididae > Schistocerca > Schistocerca piceifrons. The sequence continues at coordinate 645,652,236 of NC_060142.1, forward strand.
GTGCTGGAATTACATATGGTCTAACACAAAATTTAGTATGCTCACGAACACGAAATTGGTATTGAAATCCCTTGATTGTTCCTGTTTTGTGAGTAAAAACTGTGGAATGTGCTTGTAAAATCTCAAAAAGGTCCTGCCTATCAGTGTCATTACAATTCTCAATTGTTTGAATTTTATTCTGAATTAACTTATTAGTGTCAAATGCGCCGTCGATATCATCCCTGTCAGTACTTGCAGAATGATTGTTAGCGTCAAGTTCCGTCGAAAATTCCGAACTGTTGTCTAACAGGAGGTAAAGCCGATTAATTTCTTCGTCATGGTTTGAGAGCCAATCTTCAAATTTCAAAGCTACTGACTTACCTTCTTTTTCTAAAGTTATTTCAGCATCGTGAAAGTTTAAGATTGCTTTATATTCATTCAAAAAGTCTACTCCCAGTATAATTTCCGTCGACAATAATGGAACAATAAGAAAGTTAATAGAGAAGCTGTGGCTTTGACAAAAGAATTCTAGGTTGGTTTGTTGGCGTACATCTACACTTTTTCCAAAGATTGCACCTTGTAATTTAATCTTACGTAACGGAAGTGTGGGGCAATCGTTCGATTTGTTGCATTTGCTAAAGGCTGTTTCACTGATTACTGAAATGGGACTGCCAGAGTCAAGTACTGCCGTAAATTTTACGTCATTTACTGTAATGCAAATCACAGGATATGCAACGTTGTTATGTTTTACGTCGTGTTCTTGGAGTAATATGTCCCTAATATCTTCCATTTTTACGTAATTACTAGCTACGGCAGCTGCGTCGTTAGTGTCATAAGAACGTTTTGTGGCTGCCAGCGGTGTGAGTCATTGCCTATTGTCTCTTTGTTGGCGCGCGTCGTTATTGGGATTTGGAGACTTAACTTCTACAAATTCACCGTGACGAGAGGGCCCAGCTCTGTTAGAATCCCGCCAGTTCTGATGAAATTCACGTCTGTCGTTTTGTCGGTAGTTTACATAGTTTCTTGTTTGTCGGTCATGTGGTGGAGAATTTCACCCTGAGTCGTAACTGCGCGCTGGACCGTTGCGTCTAAAGTTATTCTGTCTCCCTTGATAATAATTGTTTTGGTTCCCATATTGTCTGTTTCTAAGGTAATCTCTGTCATATTCTTTACTACGGAAATGCGATCTTTCTCTGTAACTATTATTACTCTGCCAGTGGTTGTCATATGGGTGGTGTCTGTTTTGGTCACGATTTGCGTTGTAAGAATAGGCTTGTCGTGTCCAGTTATTGCTTCTGTCGTCACGAAATTGTGACGGATGTGACCTGTAGTGATTGTTTTCCTGTTTTTGCATCCCGCGACTGTCTGTGTCGATTTCTAATTCTTGTAACAGTCCCTGAAAAGCTTCAATGTCGTCTTTGCAACGTCCTGCCAAAATAATATGTCGTAAATGTTCAGGCAGTTTGATTAAGCAAATGCGGATGAGTTCTGAGGGGCTGTATGGGTTTGAAAGATACTGATTCTTATGCAACATGTCTTCAAAATATTTCACAAGACTGGAAAATTCAGATTGTTCGAAACGTTTCATCATTATGATGCTATGTTTTACTCGATCTTGTGTGGCTTGAGACCAATATGCTGAGAGGAAGGCATGGTAAAACTCTCCTTCACTGTGGCAATCGTGAATTACCGATCGCATTCTTACAGCTGGTTCATTCTCCAAGTAGCCACACATAAATTCTAATCTGTGCTCTAATGACCAGTTGGGAGGAAAACAATGAGAGAATTGATGGAGCCATGCTTGTGGATGAATGTCGTTGCCAGAATTCTTAAATGTTTTGAATTTACGTGTAGTAATGAACAGCTTATAGTCAAAGTCATCATTTCGGCGAGTCGCATATCGGTCATTGTTACGTCGTTTCGGCGGTTCCATTTCAAAATTCGGTGCACCTTGCCAATTTCTTTCACAACTTCCGAAATGCCCTGTGTTATTATTTTGTGGCTGTTCCGTATTTCTGTGTCCCTCTTCCCGTATTGGGGCGCGAGTATCCTCTGAAATACGTAATTCTTGTATTACCTGTGTCAGCTGATCTTGTACTTCTCGGATTTCTCTTTTGTACTGTGTATTGATTTGATTTTGATTCTGTTTGAATTTTCTAATTTGTTCATACTCTTCTGTGTCAGTGAAGGCTACAGGTCTTGTGTCATTCAGATCATCATCTACCTTTGTAGATAAGTTAGTGACCTTATCCGAAAGTTCGGCTACTTTCTCCGATAGTGAACACATTTCCTCAGCGTGTTTTTCTGAACCAAGTTTCAGAGTGTCCATTTGTGTTGAAATCGTATCTACTGTGTCCTTTAAGTTTTCTTGAGTTTTTGCAAGTTGCGTAACCGAATCGGTAGATGCAACTGAGTCAATTTTAGCTTGCAAGATGTTGTGATTTTCATGAACAATGGTTTGCAGTTCTTTTATGGCTGCTTCGTGATTCTGTAATACATTTTCATGCCGCGAAAAAATGGGTTGAAAATGCTCACAAATTTGTGTTTTTATGTCATTACAGACTTTTTGGCATTTCGATTCAATGTTATGTAACTCACTAGTTAAATCTTCACGTGTTTGTTCAAGTGTGGTGTCTAACTTTTGAAGATTTTGTCCCATTGCGTCTAACTGTTGCTGTGTTTGTCTCTGGTGTTGTTCCATTGTGTCTAACTTTTCAAGATTTTGATCCACTGTGTCTAACTTTTCCTGTGTTTGTCTCTGATTTTGTTCCATTGTGTCTAACTTTTCAAGGTTTTGTCCCATTTGTTGCATTAATTGTAATAACAATGCACTGGTGTCTGAAACATGTTCCTCAGTGCTTTTCGGCAGTGAATTTGCACCGGCAACATTCACATTTTGACAAGCGGAAAATGTGTCTTGACTCATTTGAGAAAACGGTGAGAACCCAAAACCTGAGTCTGTAGTATTTGCAATATTGTGTTCTGTCATTCCCGATTCCTGAGGCGAGCTGTTGCCGACCAATCGATCGATAACGCTTCCCTGTTCACTACCTGTTTCACTGTCTACACCATTGTTTGCCGCCCGCTCCATTTCCCTATGCACAATTACCAAATTACTACTTTGAACATTAGTAAATTCATTACACGGCGGCGCTGATAAGCTACGCTCGTCGTCACTATCATTTCTCAGTTTAGTTTGGAGCCTAGTGTTACGTTTTTCACACGCCATAATTGTCACAATATTTCACACGATAACACAGAAAAGCACAATTTGAAGTGCAAAAATAGGAGAACACATTAACATAGCACTGAAAATAATATCTAGTTAATTGCAAGCGTAGCTGCGAAATACTTGGTGCAAATCTATATGCATGCCACAACTGTTTTACTGTACAACAATGAAAGGCTACAACTACAAAGGAGATTCTCTCTACAATTACGCGCTAGCAATAAACAAAAGCTACACTAAATACACAAACTACAAGAAAAAATCAGAAGATTCCAGTGAGGTATCCTAGGCTAAGGGTCGACATGTGAAACGTCCCCTTTCAACAATTATACAAGACTGTGCTTAAACTGAAACACAATATTTTGTTAGCGCAACGCAATCTGACTTTCAAAATTCCCTACAAAAGAATGGCCCTGACTAACATTAAACTATACCTTTCACAAATCACTTACCTCACAAAAATCTTCGCTGCTCAAGCTACTGCAATACAGCGAGCGCCACTACTGCCAGCTAAATAAAAGATTCAAACTATGGAAGGCACTAACTACTGATAGGGATAGTTAGCAAATGAAAGATATTAATAGAGAACGAACAATGTATTTACCTTGATATCATCATATATAAATATAGCAGTTCATGACAAATTACAAACCTCCGCCATCTCTCTCCCCACATCCACCACTGCTGGCGGCTCACCTCCAACTGCGCAACGCTACGCGCTGTTCACATCCAGCTGCCTAACACTACAATGGCGAGTATTACAACAATGCAAAGCAGCCACAGACTGCACACAGCACAGCCAGTGATTTTCATACAGAGGTGGCGTTAGCAATAAAAAAACCTAAACAGCCTACTTACACACTTATACAATTATATTTATATGAACACTTACTGATGATTATCATATTTCTTCTTGGCAAGTGCCCGGCAAGGTGAGGTTAGCAGGTCGCTTTTCTTGTCGTTACACATCAGACCGTGCACATTTATCCAGATAAACTTACACATTTTATGACCACTTATGCAATTATATCTATGTGATTACTTACTGATGATTATTATATTTTTTCTTGGCAAGTGCCCGGCAAGGTAAGGTTAGCAGGTCGCTTTTCTTGTCGTTACACATAAGACTGTGCACATTTTTCCAGATAAACTCACATATTTTATGAACAATTATGCAATTCTATCTAGTGGCATATTAATTTTATCAAATTCTCTCTTCATTAAAGTCTTTAACTCTCGCCTCTATCAACTACACAACATACAAGCTGAACACAAAGAAGGACATTTCTTGTCGTTATATATCAGACCGTGCACGTTTTCCATTTTTTTATGTATGTATGTTTGTTTTCCTGTTTATTTGTATGCACTATGAAATCTTTAAGATATAACAAACACCAGTTGACTTTGACATTCTTGCCTTATGATATCTCAACATCGTGACTATTTTACATTTTTGCTACTACATTATGATACTCTGTGTACATTTTTGTACCTGCACACTGTTTGTGTTTTTGACATATTACGTTTTCCGTCATGCTATGCTGTATGCTTAATTATATCACTAGAAACCAGTTTTTATTTAATGGGTATATGATTTAAATGCAAGTCATTAATCATTGTTCATCATTTTCAGAAAGCAATAACGTGTAAAAGAAATAAATGAAACAAACCACAGTGGATTGCTATGAAATGGGAATTTCACCTTCGGAATGAACGAAAGAAGATGCAATACCTCGTCACGAAGAGTAAATGGATCAGAATTAACAAACATTAATATGAATATACTATACACATCGTATGATAGCAGTCTTACTAAATTTTTCTTTCAGAATACGAGGCGATTGATGTAGACTGTCAGACAGTTTTAGTGATGAAATATGCTAGAAATAAGGAACTCCATACTATGAATAATTGTGTGGAGTAAATGGTAATATGAATAACGAATAATGAAATGTCTTTTTGCAGATGATAATGAACGATGATGAATAGTGATGAAGAATATGGTAATATGAATAATGAAGTTTTTCTTTGCAGGTAATGGTAATAATGAAGTTATGGTGATTTGAATAATGAAGTTTTTGTTTACAGGTGATGATAGTGATAAATTTTATATGGCCACGAAACGCACCACTTTTAAGTTTTTCTTTGCAGATGAGAATAATGATGAAGTTCATATACTTATTGTTAGTTAAGAAATGCTATGTAGTTATTTAAGTATTTGTTGCAGTTAGTTTTGACAGTGTGTCTTATGTTGCATGGTATAATGACTGAATGTTTTGGAAAGGACAGCTAGAGCACATATATTGAGTACACATTTCATTACATGTTAATTCGAAGTTCACTACTTTTCAGCAAAATATGCGTTTCTTCTTTCAGCTTAATAATCCATTTTGTATTTTTTCTAGGAGAAGCTATTCACGAAATTAATATGCTATTAGCAGTTAATCATTAAACCTGTTCTAGTACTTGCATTTTTTTTACCCATTTGTGTGTGTCATTCATGAATGTGATCACATATACCCTACTTGTTTCATAACCTTGCTACAGCTGACACATGACGAATGACGTTACCTATCCTCATTTGCAGCAATAAGTCAAAATCAAATATTTTCATGCCCCAGCAATTAATTATCGATCCCAACGCAATGCATTGCTAGCAAAAAAAAAAAAAAAAATGTATTACCAGTCCCAAATAATGCCACCAGTTTAAGAGAGTTCTGAGTAATACTGAATGATGCTTTCTAATCACAGACCTTGAATAATAGTTACAGTATGTTACATTTTCAATATGTCCTATGTCACTGGAATGATAAGTTCTGAGTAATACTGAATGATGTTTTCTAATCACAGACCTTGAGTAATAGACAGTGTGTTACATTTTCAATATGTCCTATGTCACTTGAATGATGAGTTCTAAGTAATACTGAATGATGCTGTGTAATAATGCATAAATACTATGCCAATAACTTCTGTAAATAATATTTTCGTTATACTCTATAAATGCTATGCCAATAATTAACTCTCATTTTGAATGATAACTTCCGAATAATACTGAATAAGGTTTTATAAAAATGTAAGAATACTTTGTAACTGGCCAATGAGTGCACTGTTTCTTATTTTAATTTTGTATTATGTCACCTATATGCTATTATATGTGAATACCAGTAGCTTGATGCTACATTCATTAGCTCTTGTTTTGAATGATGACTTCTGATGGTTTGTAACTGGCCAATGAGTGCCAATGATTACTATAACTAGGTGAATTATGTTAATACTATGCCATTCATTAGCTCCTGCTTTGAATGATGACTTCTGGTAGTTTATTACTGGCCAATGAGTGCCAATGATTACTATAAATAGATGAATTATGTAAATAGTATGCCATTAATTAACTCTTGCTTTGAATGATCATTTTTAAATAATGTATAAAAATGGTTTGTAACTGGCCAATGAGTGCCAATGTTCACTGTAATCAGATGATTTATGAACATTATTCTGTAATACTTCATACATAGTACAGAAGTGTTCAGTAACTAGGCGATGAGTGCCAACAATTAGTCAAATCGGTTGATAGACTAGTGTAATTCTCAATGATGACTAGCATGAGACTTAATGTCCTTCACCTTCTGACCTAATTACCAGAAATTACTGCAATATACGTTTATCCTGTCTATCCTCATGCTCATGGAGCACTATGTTTGGTTTCTGCACTAATGCTACATTGGTGAATGAGTGTGGTGTTGACACATCATGGTGTCCACCACCTTGAACAATGGAGATGTTACTATAGGTCCACCGTTTGGTGTACCTAATGTACTACCAAAATGATAACATGGAATATTAATACGACATTTCAGTGTCTTGACTACACCGATTAATACTTCAGGGAGGAGAACTTCAGATTGTCTCACTTGGTGTTGTGCTTCTGTAGAAAGATATGGACTTTCAGTGCAGCTACGTGCAACCTAATGTGCTACAACCATGATGCAATCCTTCCCTTTCCTATCCTAGTTCTAATAAAATGGTAACAAAAAAATACTACAGTGCATATGCACTTTATGTCATTTGTTAATATGTTTTGTACTCATTGCGTATACATTTTGTCATTGCCTGATGTGTTCCGTACTACACTGTGTATGCCCCTTTATGTCATTTGTTAATATGATTTGTCCCTCATTGCGTATACATTTTGTGATTTCTTGATATGTTCTGTACTCAGTGCATGTGCACTATATTTCATTTCATGTTACGCACTTATACATATGTATATACTCTGTGACTGTAAACTTAGTTATTTAAGAAAAATTGCGTATATATTTTGTGATTTCTTGATATGTTCTGTACTCAGTGCATGTGCACTCTATTTCATTTTATGTTCTGTACTTATATATATGTATATACTCTGTGGCTGTCAACTAAGTTAATTAAGTAGATTTTAGAAAAATTTGTTGCTCATGGCAAGTCCAATTGACTCACCATCGCTGCCAAATTTTTGCCCCCCCAGTGGAGGGTTATGTAAGAGGTATATGCTGCCTGCGATATGTAAGCTATAAGAGAATCTGAGACCAAAGACCAGTGTTGACTGCAGCACGAACTGTGTAGCAGTAGCAGTAAGTTGTTGCTAGCTAGCAGTCGCCTGTCTGCGCTTGTCAGTCGAGTCTGGTGTATCATGTTGGCTGGGCCGGCCGCGGTGCAGCAATGACGGAGCCTGAGTATTATTGTATAAGGTAAAAAAAAAGCAGCCTCGCGCATATCTAGTAATATTATGTAAACTCACATGTAAATCTTTTAAAAATGTCCTAATAATAATCTTTGTCTAATTTCTAACAAGCATTCACTTCAATTTAAAGAATTTAATTTTTTTTAATGCATGATCATTCCGATTGTTGCAAAAGAAAAATCATTTGCTTCCTTTCATAAATAACAAATGTATAGGCCAGCATTGCACAGAGCTGTGCCGGAAAAGAGCTATTGTAAGAGCAGATAGTTGCCGACTTTATAGAGGTGAGAATTTTTGCTTTTTATTCAGAATGATCTTAACAGGGCCATGACGCAGCACTGCTGTCGTCCAAATTTTACCACGTTACGGAATTTATTTTTTATTACGAGGTTTAGGAATTTTTCTGTTTCGAGCTTATATTAAATGAGAAAAGAATTTTGTGGGTACATTAAATGGGAACCAATTTTGCTCAGAGGTTACACAAAAAATAGAATCATATTATTATTATTATTATTATTATTAATTAAGTTTTGTTGTGAGGTTACACAAAAATTAGAATCATTAACCAAATAATATTTAAATTATTTCGTGTGTGGAGGTTACAAGGCTACAACCCTGTCTCACTCCCTTCCCAACCACTGCTTCCCTTCCATGCCCCTTGACTCTTATAACTGCCAGCTGGTTTCTGTACAAATTGTAAATAGCCTTACGCTCTCTGTTTTTACCCCTGCCACCTTTAAAATTTGAAAGAGTGTATTCCAGTCAACACTGTCAAAAGCTTTGTCCTAATCATTATCATTTCATATACAACGACGCGCGAGTCGCCGAAGTTGCGTCAAATCGAAAGACTTGCACCAGGCGAGCGGTCTACCTCGTTACACGCCATTCATTCATTCATTCTAAGTCTACAAATTCTAGAAACGTAGGTGTGTCTTTCCTTTATCTTTCTTCTAAGATAAGTCGTAAGGTCAGTATTGCCTCACGTGTTCCAATATTTCTATGGAATCCAAACTGATCTTCCCCGAGGTCTGCTTCTCCCGGTTTTTCCATTCGTCTGTAAAGAATTCGCGTTAGTATTTTGTAGCTGTGACTTATTAAACTGATAGTTCGGTAATTCTCACATCTGTCAACACCCGCTTTCTTTGGGATTGAAATTATTATATTCTTCTTGAAGTCTGAGGGTATTTAGCCTGTCTCACACATCTTGCTCACCTGATTGTAGAGTTTTGTCAGGACTGGCTCTCCCAAGGCCGTCTGTAGTTCTAATGGAATGTTGTCTACTCCCGGGGCCTTGTTTCGACTCAGGTCTTGCAGTGCTCTGTCAAACACTTCACGCAGTATCATATCTCCCATTTCATCTTCATCTACATCCTCTTCCATTTCCATAATACTGTCCTCAAGTACATCGCCCTTGTATACACCCTCTGTATACTCCTTCCACCTTTCTGCTTTCCCTTCTTTGCTTAGAACTGGGTTTCAATCTGTGCTCTTGATACTCATTCAAGTGGTTCTCTTTTCTCCAAAGGTCTCTTTAACTTTCCTGTATTCAGTATCTATCTTACCCCTAGTGGGATGAGCCTCTACATCCTTGCATTTGTCCTCTAGCCATCCCTGCTTAGCCATTTTGCACTTCCTGTCGATATCAATTTTGAGACGTTTGTATTATTTTTGTTGGCCTGCTTTATTTACTGCATTTTTATAATTTCTTCCTTCATCAATTAAATTCAAAATTTCTTCTGTTACCCAAAGATTTGTAATAGTCGTCGTTTTTTTACCTACTTCATCCTTTGCTGCCTTCACTACTTCATCCCTCAGCGCTACCCATTCTTCTTCTGCTGTATTTCTTACCCCCATTCCTGATGAAACGTCCCCTTAGTGAAATTAATGAATTACTGTGCTGATAAACCTCTTACATTATTTGCTTTTCAAACAGCTGAGCAAAACTGAACGTACTCAGACATTACTCTCTTTACTTATTCTGATCAACACTAAACTGACACACAATATTTTTAGCGCAACACAATCTGACTTTTAATAATCCCTACAAAAGAATGACCCTGACTGACATTAACCTATACCTTTCACAAATCACTTACCTCACAAAAATCTTCGTTACTCGAACTACTGCAATACAGCGAGTGCCACTACTGCCAGATAAATAAAAGATTCAAACTACTGAAGGCACTAACTACTGATAGGCATATTTAGCAAATGAAAGATTTCGATAGAGAACAAACCATGTATTTACCTTAATAGTTTTCAAAAGTCACAATATATATATAGTAGTTCATGACATCCAGTCTTACAAATTTACTGTCTCTGATTGACACACGTCCAGGTCATCCGCTCTCAAAACTCCACCATCTCTCTCCCCACATCCACTACTGCTGGCAGCTCACCTCCAACTGCCAATGTTACGCGCTGTAAACAGCCAACTGCCCAACACTACAATAGCGAATATTACTACAATGCCACCCAGCCACAGACTCCACACAGCACAGCCAGTTATTTTCATACAGAGCGCTACGTGGCTGTGTAAGAACCTAAACAGCCTACTTACACTGTCAATTGTTCTCTTATGCTCTCCCTGAAACTCTGTACAACCTCTGGTTTACTCAGTTTATCCAGGTCCCATCTCCTTAAATTCCCACCCATTTGCAGTTTTTCCGTTTTAATCTACAGTTCATAACCAATAGATTGCGGTCAGAGTCCACATCTGCCCTGGTAATGTCTTACAATTTAAAACCTGATTCCTAAATCTCTGTCTTACTATTATATAATCTATCTGATACCTTTTAGTATCTCCAGGCTTCCTCCATGCATACAGCCTTCTTTTATGATTCTTGAACCAAGTGTTAGCTATGATTAAGTTATGCTCTGTGCAGAATTCTACCAGACGGCTTCCTCTTTCATTTCTTACCCCCAATCCGTATTCACCTACTATATTTCCTTCTCTCCCTTTTCCTACTCTCGAATTATAGTCACCCATGACTATTATATTTTCGTCTCCCTTCATCACCTGAATAATTTCTTTTATCTCATCATAGATTTCATCAATTTCTTCATCATCTTCAGAGCTAGTTGGCATATAAACTTATACTACTGTAGTAGGCGTGGGCTTCGTGTCCATCTTAGCCACAATAATACGTTCACTATGCTGTTTGTAGTACCTTACCGCACTCCTTTTTTTTATTCATTATTAAACCTACTCCTGCATTACCCCTATTTGATTTTGTATTTATAACTCTGTATTCACCTGACCAAAAGTCTTGTTCCTTCTGCCACCGAACTTCACTAATTCCCACTATATATAACTTTAACCTATCCATTTTCATTTTTAAATTTTCTAACCTACCTGCCTGATTAAGGGATCTGACATTCCACACTCCGATCCGTAGAACGCCAGTTTTCTTTCTCCTGATAACGACGTCATCTTGTGTAGTCCCCGCCCGGAGATACGAATGGGGGACTATTTCACCTCCGTAATATTTTACCCAAGAGGACGCCATCATCATTTAACCATACAGTAAAGCTGCATGCCCTCGGGAAAAATTACGGCTGTAGTTTCCCCTTGCTTTCAGCCGTTCTCAGTACAAGCACAGCAAGGCCGTTTTGGTTAGTGTTACGAGGCCAGATCAGTAAATCATCCAGACTGTTGCCCCTGAAACTACTGAAAAGGCTGCTGCCCCTCTTCAGGAACCACACGTTTCACTGACCTCTCAACAGATACCCCTCCGTTGTAGTTGCACCTACGATACAGACATCTGCATCGCTGAGGCACGCAAGCCTTCCCACTACCGGCAAGGTCCATGGACATGGGTGGGGGGGGTAGCTGGTTGATATATTCTTTTAAAATTTCACACGCAAAAAAGATAATAATATCCCCAATAATAATAATATCCCTATCGGAAAAAGCACTATTAACTGCTCAGAGGTGTCCTCTACGGGAAGTGCCAAGTAAAATGATCTATCACCATGACTTCTGAGCACGGAAGTGATTTCTCCTTTTTACGCGATGAACGAAAGTGTTGAAAAAAGTTTATGGTCTACTGAAGCGCTCCAAGCGTACCAGGCCCGAGGTATAAACTCGTACAAGATCGTGTCGCATTTTCTTTTGATGATAACCGTAAACACAGAATATCGCTACTAGCATAACAGTGCCAAAGTCTGATTTTACATTAGTGTATCACTAATTATTTATGGAATTTACAAAGATTTAAAAACTTCCGTGAAAATATTTACGAAAAGTGCACTATAGTCACTTGCTCAGAAAGGTCCTTGTGATAATGAAACGACCAAAAACAGAAAGAAAACCCAAAGTACGGGAAGTGCACCAAAAAGCAATATGGCAGACTCAGCTGGAACGTAACCACAGCAAACAGCTACTAGCTCGCGCATGCGCAGTGAGGCCACTAGTACCGAATTTAGAAGGGGCCCTATTCCTTTATCCTTGGAATTACTGCGCTTCGCTACTAACGCGAGCATAATAGTGAGCTCGTTAACACGATAGACGGCCGCCATTCGCAGAAGTGACTGTCAGTCGATTACAAATTCATTCATCGTGTAAGACGGGCGTGAAAGTGGAAATAATTTAGCCACATGCCACGCGATTTTGTCAACATTACGGATGACACTCAAAGAGTAGCTTCCGTGAAATATAAGCAATCGAGGACGGTGTGCAGCCCACTTCCTACTTTTACCGATAATGCTTTTCGTAGCTCCCCGGCTCTAACGTCATCTGAGGCACAGCGCACGTAGGCGACTGACGCGGACAGATTGATGTCTCGATGCGAAGTGTCTCATCTTACTGCCTCACTGGCTGTATTTAGACATGGGCCAGCGGACCGCCAACCGGCACTTTTGCCGTTCGTTGGATTGGCGTTTCATTTTTGGCTTCGTGGCATTCGCTTCAGAACTGTTCCAGAGATTCGACAGGCAGTAGACCGCTCCATTCGCACCATCAGCAGAACAGGCTCTGCTAACAGTATACTACGCCTTCCACATCGCTGGCAACGGGTTCTACACAACATTGGAACTACCTTGAAGGACACTAACAGGTGCAAACATGTAACTCTGTTGTATCGGGTGTGAATAAATAGTTGCCACTATTTTGTTCCAACTGTCGTATGTTTCATTGTACATCTTCATCACACATCGCAATACCTCTATTTTGTGTACTAACTTGACCAGAAGATGATATTGGCCTATAGCCGCTGATATTTAATGCCTCTACAGTTTTGATTCGCTGATGTTCAGAAAGGCATTTACGCTCCGTAGTTCTGAAAATACAAGAAACTGGTGTATCACATATTCAGTATGGGTATGTTCTGGTTAAACAAATTACTTCTTGATAATATATTCGATAGTTCGTGTGTTATTTCTATTTTAAGTTATATAACCTGAATTTAACATAAAAATGCGTCCCTCTGTCTCCTGTAATAGTAGGGTTGTATTTCTGGTCCCATTAAACATTTTTCAATGGCGTCAGCTAGTCAGTCTTCCTCTCTCCTATTCAGAATGAGGAATTCATTCATGTCCCAACTGCATAAACAGATATAGGCCTGGATGGAGACACTACTGCAATCAACACAGATCTGTATTTACACGTCTGCAGCATTGTTAACTAAGGACTGGCCATGACGTTTCAAGATCTCCAAACAATTCACACTTATCTATCTTGCCTTTAATTCTTTTCCATTCTTGTCGTTCAATATACACTGAAATAAATTAGTTTTTTTAACGACTAGGTAGTGAAATATTTATAATCTTTCCTTTTTCACAAGTTCTTTCTTGGTTGTCCACACTGCCTTTTCTTTTTTGTTTGGTAACGTTATCAAAGACCTGCAACATGAACCATTGTTGTAATCGTAATATTCACCGATTAGATTGAAACTGCGAGAGCCGGCCGGAGTGGCCGAGAGGTTCTAGGCGCTTCAGTCGGGAACCGCGCGACGGCTACAGTCGCAGGTTCGAATCCTGCCTCGGGCATGGATGTGTGTGATGCCCTTAGGTTAGTTAGGTTTAAGTAGTTCTAAGTTCTAGGGGACTGATGACCTCAGATGTTATGTCCCAGAGAGCTCAGAGCCATTTTTGAAGCTGCGAGAACATGGATCTTTTTAAATAAAAAATTAGGATTCATGGCTTACTGACAAATTCTACGTTATCTTCTTTACATTAGTAAGTCTCCAACAAAATTATGTACGAGTGGCGTTCAGTACCTGATACAACGCATTTTTTTTCTTGGCCAGTTTATGTTGAAAAAATACAAAATTTGTTGCAGGAAATCATGGAATATGCCCGCTTCACCACCTATAGTTTTTTAAGTTCCAGTCGATGGCGGCGCTATACATACCCTCCAAAATGGCGTCTGTAACGGAGGTGCCTTCCAAGCAGAGAGCTGTCATTCACTTTCTTTTGGCGGAAAACTACAGCATCGGAGATATTCACAGGCACTTGCAGAATTTCTACGGAGACCTCACAGTGATCAAAAGCACGGTAAGTCGTTGGGTAATGTGTCAGTCATCATCCAAAAAAAGGTCACGGGAACCTGTCCGATCTCTCGCGTGTAGTCCGGCCGCACACACCCTGAGGAATTTGAAGAAACTACTTCAGCATGTTCGTCAACAAAAAATGCAAACTAACTTATCCGTCACAACAAAATGTCTCACAGAAGTCTCCACAGCTGAGAAGCTCTCATGAAACTTCACTGGACTGTTCTACCTGATGCACCCTACAGCCTAGATCTCACACCATCCGACTCCCATCTTTTTGGCACATCGAAGGATGGAGTCTGCCGGAAGGAGTACGTCGATAGTGGGGAAGTTATTGACGCAGAAAGACGGTGGTTCAGACATCAACCAGAAGAGTGCAACCATGCCAGCATCCAGGTCCTTGCAGTAACGTGGCCTAAGGCCGTTGCATTGAACGGAGATTATGTTGAAATATATGGTTTTGTAGCCTAAAGAATGGTGAATAATATGGTGTTTTGGAATCCTGAATAAAACCAGTCTGCTTTCAGAAAGAAAATGTTCAAATGGTTCAAATGGCTCTGAGCACTATGGGACTCAACTGCTGTGGTCATAAGTCCCCTAGAACTTAGAACTACTTAAACCTAACTAACCTAAGGACAGCACACAACACCCAGCCATCACGAGGCAGAGAAAATCCCTGACCCCGCCGGGAATCGAACCCGGGAACCCGGGCGTGGGAAGCGAGAACGCTACCGCACGACCACGAGATGCGGGCAAAGAAAATGTGTTGCATTATTTATTGAAAGCCCCTTGTAGATGAGCACCGTATCTGTCACCATTACTAGAATGTGGAACTCCAAATCGAACACCATGTGGGCGGCGGATGGTAAATTTAGTTCTTCTATTGTCTGTATTGTTGCTGTTCTCAACACAGGCTCTCTAACTACGATGTTGGCAACCAGAAAGTGATTAGCAAAAATGTGATGCCTATAATTAAAATTCACTGTGCCCACTCTTATGGAGAAATAAATTTATTGCTCATTGAAGTTCACTATGCTGAGGATTTAGGATGTCTGGGATTCATAGAAAATGCAGTTTACTATAGCAATTTTCACTATATTCTGAAAACGATAAAGCGTAAAATTCTAGATAAATGTTTAACCAAGGAATGCTACTCTCAGATACTGTACTATCAGAGCTGTTCAGAGTCTATTGCGTGGATCCTATTATCATTAGATAACGAAACTGTTCAATAACCGTTATGGATGTAAATGTTCAAAGTGAATGCTCACCAGAATTTGATGTTAATACTCATCAAATGCCACGCTAGTAATGATAGGTCTGTCCTGCGGCGACACGTGAAAATACGGCATACGCAAAACTGAGAATAAATCACTGAAGTCGTTCCACAATCAACACCTTACCCCAATTTGAACTCATTGTTATGTGCGTACCGAGTTACATAATACGGCATCCAAGGCTGTTCCTTGCAACTGCACAAGCGCGACGCTGGTTCCTATACGGAGTGCGCGCTGATACGAATCTAGAAGAGAACTGGGGCCTTACTCTAGCTTGTACGCTCTTATTTATATAGCCGCGGTGCAGATCGCCGAAGACACAGCCGACAACATTTGCCTCACTGACCAGCCCCTGGGGCAAGCAGAACACAATTTCAAGTTACTAAATAATTAATTGCTTCATTCGCTGAAGGTCAGTGAAGCTCTTGATTTAATTGTACACTCAGCACACAGGTACGTATTTATAATCAAATTCTAATGTGGCTAGTGTTGTGGACTGACAAGACAGCCAGTCCACAGTGACGGGTAACCGAAAGGCACGCGCTTAAACTCACGCTGGCTGGCGTGAGGTCTGAAACAGGATACGTAATGAATGCTATAAAGAAAAGTACGTAGCTGCTGGAATACTTAACTTTAATCCACAATTGGTGAACATTGGTCTTGTTACTGTACATGCTTCATCTACATCTACATCTACATCTACATTAATACTCCGCAAGCCACCCAACGGTGTGTGGCGGAGGGCACTTTACGTGCCACTGTCATTACCTCCCTTTCCTGTTCCAGTCGCGTATAGTTCGGGGGAAGAACGACTGTCTGAAAGCCTCCGTGCGCGCTCGAATTTCTCTAATTTTACATTCGTGATCTCCTCGGGAGGTATAAGTAGGGGGAAGCAATATATTCGATACCTCATCCAGAAACGCACCCTCTCGAAACCTGGACAGCAAGCTACACCGCGATGCAGAGCGCCTCTCTTGCAGAGTCTGCCACTTGCGTTTATTAAACATCTCCGTAACGCTATCACGGTTACCAAATAACCCTGTGACGAAACGCGCCGCTCTTCTTTGGATCTTCTCTATCTCCTCCGTCAGACCGATCTGGTACGGATCCCACACTGATGAGCAATACTCAAGTATAGGTCGAACAAGTGTTTTGTAAGCCACCTCCTTTGTTGATGGACTACATTTTCTAAGCACTCTCCCAATGAATCTCGACCTGGTACCCGCCTTACCAACAATTAATTTTATATGATCATTCCACTTCAAATCGTTCCGCACGCATACTCCCAGATATTTTACAGAAATAACTGCTACCAGTGTTTGTTCCGCTATCATATAATCATACAATAAAGGATCCTTCTTTCTATGTATTCGCAATACATTACATTTGTCTATGTTAAGGATCAGTGGCCACTCCCTGCACCAAGTGCCTATCCGCTGCAGATCTTCCTGCATTTCGCTACAATTTTCTAATGCTGCAACTTCTCTGTATACTACAGCATCATCCGCGAAAAGCCGCATGGAACTTCCGACACTATCTACTAGGTCATTTATATATATTGTGAAAAGCAATGGTCCCATAACACTCCCCTGCTAAAAGCTCTTCAATCCAGCCACACAGCTGGTCTGATATTCCGTAGGCTCTTACTTTGTTTATCAGGCGACAGTGCGGAACTGTATCGAACGCCTTCCGGAAGTCAAGAAAAATAGCATCTACCTGGGAGTCTGTATCTAATATTTTCTGGGTCTCATGAACAAATAAAGCGAGTTGGGTCTCACACGATCGCTGTTTCCGGAATCCATGTTGATTCCTACATAGTAGATTCTGGGTTTCCAAAAACGACATGATACTTGAGCAAAAAACATGTTCTAAAATTCTACAACAGATCGACGTCAGAGATATAGGTCTATAGTTTTGCGCATCTGCTCGACGGCCCTTCCTGAAGACTGGGACTATCTGTGCTCTTTTCCAAGTAGCAACTGACTTAGCTGAAGGCTATGCTAACTATCGTCTTGGCAAATGAGAGAGTCTTCGTCAGTGTCTGTTGCTAGCTACGTCGGCTGTACAACTGGGCGAGTGCTAGTAAGTCTCTCGAGACCTGCCGTGTGGTGGCGCTCGGTCTGCTATCACTGACAGTGGCGACACGCGGGTCCGACATGTAGTAATGGACCGCGGCTGATTTAAAGCTACCACCTAGCAAGTGTGGTGTCTGGCGGTGACACCACAGCTAGGTTAAATAGTTTTGGCGAGAGAATTATTTTAGTTGTACTGCACGCAATAGATGAGCTCTGAACTTAGCCTTTGAAGAGACGCTACAGCTACAGTTTTATACCTCCCTTTTTTGAAACTTCTCACATCTTCGTTATTATAGCGTATCTCCACTCTTCCTAAATCTAAACATCCTAGCTTTATCTAATCACTTACTTAATCTATCTTCCTTCCGAACTTTTAGGACACAAAAACAAAAAATCATTTCAACCAACTTTGTGAGATCCAGCATGCTGTTTCCATTAAATTACAATGAAAAAGGAATCCGAATATAAATTTTGAAGTTCCTAGCTCCTTCCTGTTGCGCTGATGATTTTTACGTAAAACGTCCAAATTTCGAAAACTGTTAAAGTTACTAAACTGAAACTTATCACGTTATTATTTTCGCATGACTTCTGACATGCTGTTAGCTTTTGAGATCATTTGCTTTACTTTTAAGGTATTCTGCAACATTCGTGACGTCATAGCTAGTTACAGCGGACGAGGCTGGCACACAATGGAAAGCATAAGGCTCAAAAATGGCTCAAATGGCTCTGAGCACTATGGGACTCAAGTGCTGTGGTCATCAGTCCCCTAGAACTTAGAACTACATAAACCTAACTAACATAAGGACATCACACACATCCATGCCCGAGGCAGGATTCGAACCTGCGACCGTAGCAGCAGCGCGGCTCCGGACTGGAGCGCCTAGAACCGCACGGCCACCGCGGCCGGCGAAAGCATAAGAATTCTATATGGCGTGAGTAGGCTGCTTCCCTACAACCAGCTCGCTGCCTCACATACATGATTCACGAAACGAATGGGTTAACGTGTTCTGGCGTCTCGGAGTATACACAGATATTCAGTTCATGATGCGAAGCGTACAACTCTTGCACGAAACGAACGGTGAAGAACGTGGAGTGGATATGAGAATGTTGAGTTTTTGTGTGCATGTAAGTGACATTTTTTTCGTTTTCTAAGTCGACTGACGTTACCCCGAAGCAGTACTTCAACACTTTTCCTGTTCACCACCTTCATTCTGCCTGCCATTTGCTTCTAGTCGACGCAGTTAATCTGTTGATAACCCGAGAGAATTTTATCAACTGCCTTTAATGCGCCTGCTCCTTCTCTCATGTGTACCCGCAGCTGGTACGCTTCCTGTAAAATTTTGCTTTTGCTCGGCTGACGTGGCCGGCGGAACGCTGATAGCAGTAGTGTTTCCACTAGGCGCGGCTTTGGTTTGGAGGCCGCGAGGGGATTAAGCCAGGCAGCAGCCGTAAGCGAACACGGCCTCCCGTTCGCAGCTTTTAAAAGCCGTGCCCTCGCTCGGGGGCGGACTGCCGCTAGTTTGCCGCTCCGTCCGCAACTCACACCGACAGACGCTCTGCAGCCGCGCAGAGTCGGTGGCGGCGAAATGAAACTTGCCCAACGCCTTCCACGTAGAAGGTTCCCGCCTGAATCCCCTACGGTACTTCTAAAACACCCACTTACCCTCGTGATTTGCTAAAATCAACTTTGCTTAATCGAAGCATTCTGACAATGTGACATGATGATACGTTGACTTATAATAAAACTTACAATGCAGTGGTTGGGCAGGGAGTGAGACAGGGTTGTAGCTATCCCCGATGTTATTCAATCTGTATATTGAGCAAGTAGTAAAGGAAAAAAAAAAAAAGAAAGAAATATTCGGAGTAGGAATTAAAATCAAGAAATGAAAACTGTGAGGTTCGTCGATGACATTGTAATTCTGTCAAAGACAGCAAAGGACCTGGAAGAGCAGTTGAACGGAATGGACAGTGTCTTGAAAGGAGGGTATAAGATGAACATCAACAAAAGCAAAACGAGGATAATGGAATGTAGTCGAATTAAATCGGGTGATGCTGCAGGTATTAGATTAGGAAATGAGGCGCTTAAAGTAGTAAAGGAGTTTTGCTATTTGGGGAGCAAAATAAATGATGATGGTCGAAGTAGAGAAGATATAAAATGTAGACTGGCAATGGCAAGGAAAGCGTTTCTGAAGAAGAGAAATTTGTTAACATCGAGTACAGATTAAAGTGTCAGGAAGTCGTTTCTGAAAGTATTTGTATGGAGTGTAGCCATGTATGGAAGTGAAACATGGACGATAAATAGTTTGGACAAGAAGAGAATTCGCACAAATACAATGCCTAAATAATTGCACATTAAATTCATTCATAGAAATCACGGTGCACAGATGTTTCACACTCACCAAAAGATACGTAAAATAGCATGCAGTGGTAGTGGCGCTAAAATTACGAAATAGGCGTAGGATTGGGAACAACTACGCTAATGATTATCAACAATATCTACAATAATAACAAAACTTTGCTAAAACTTAGAAAAACAAATGAAACTCTGTATTAGAAAGACGGCAGTTACAGTGACGTGTAACGTAAACAGTGAACTGAAAGTGAACTTTAAGATGTCCGCCTGGTTGCCAGGTGAGAGAAAGCAGTTTGCTTGGATGCAATGAATTAGAAGTTACCTGTAAGTACCTTTCCATTGCATAAAAAAACGTTAAGGAACTGTTTTTGAATCTATAACCTAGATGTTATAACAACCCTACCACAATAGAGGTCAAAAATTAATTATGATTGTAGTGTTGCTCACGCTGCTAAATATTGCATTTTCGGGCAACAACAAAGTTACATTATGTGGCAGGTGTCATTAGAGCACAGTTAATAAAGTCATTTCTTGAAATAATGGCCGGCCGGAGTGGCCGTGCGGCTCTAGGCGCTACAGTCTGGAGCCGAGCGACCGCTCCGGTCGCAGGTTCGAATCCTGCCTCGGGCATGGATGTGGGTGGTGTCCTTAGGTTAGTTAGGTTTAATTAGTTCTAAGTTCTAGGCGACTAATGACCTCAGAAGTTAAGTCGCATAGTGCTCAGAGCCATTTGAACCATTTTGAAATAATGGATAAACTAGGCACTCATCTTTTCGTGTTTCCCACGCTGTTCTCGTTGTGATCTCATGGCTCTATCGTCGAAAATTTAGGTAGTGATGATTCCAAGCTCGGATGCAAAGAGGCCTAGGTGTTATTCAGCGATATTCAAAAGTTTTATAGATGTGTTTCATAAACCATTCTTGAAGATCAAACTTTTGCAATTTAGGACAATGGTGATGTAAAAAAGTAATCAGCAATCCGAATTTAAGTTACACTTCTTTTTTATTACTTTTGTTGCAGTATCACGTAACTCGTTCCAAAACATCACTTCACAATATATAACATACTTGAAAATATCTTCCTCACTGTTAAAGTTCACATTTCGTAAACTGACTACAATTTGCGTCTTTTTAACAGGACACCAAAGCTTAACTCTCTAATAACCGCTTACGCGCCCAAAATTCAGAGTTACAAGTACGTCAAAGATCATAGTGACAAAAGAAAGAATACATTTAAGAATAATATCATTGCAATATATACATATAGATGTATCGAAGTACCTCAACATTAATGAAATCAAATCTGCATGTTGTCACAGAAATATGTTAACTATTTTACAGAAACACAGTAGAATATTGCTGGTATCGAGAGGTTGAGGTGAGGTGCCGTAATGGTTACATAATTCAAGTACCATTATAATGTGAAACCATAACGTATGTGTAAAATTGGACAAATCATGTAATATTTCAGGACACCCACTGAAGATGCCTTGTAAAAAAGACGAAACGCGTCTGGGTGCATAAATAAAAATAAAAATTTCGATGTGCAGCATGAAAAAAGGCATTTTCTTTGAAAGAACTGCAATTTATATACAGCTACTGCGAAAATGGCCACTACAAGAAACGTGGAACTAATATTAGTTGCATATTATTATTTTCAACGAACAGCTACTCATTATATTATAGAACAAAATAAACGCTATATTATATCACCTGAAATTCATGTACAAATACGAAAAAAGAAAGAAAGAAATGATGAAAACAGAAAAAAAAGTTCTTATACAGGTCGCAACCAGCGATGTCTTCAAAAAGTCTGTTTTCAATCTTGAAATCAAGCTTTATATGCTGCACGTATAAAGCTTGATTTCAATATTTAAAATAGACTTTGTGAAGACATCGCTGGTTGCGACCGGTATAAGAACTTTTTTTTCTGTTTTCATCCTTGCTTTCTTTCTTTTTCCGTATTTGTACATGAATTTCAGGTGATATAGTATAGCGTTTATTTTGTTCTATAATATAATGAGTAACTGTTGCACGTCATCAACAAAATAAAAACGAGGTTAATGGAATGTAGTCGAGTTAAGTCGGACGATGCTGAGGGAATTAGATTAGAAAATGAGAACTTAAGTAGTAAAGGAGTTTTGCTATTTGGGGAGCAAAGTAACTGATGATGGTCGAAGTAGAGAGGATATAAAATGTAGACTGGCAATGGCAAGGAAATCGTTTCTGAAGAAGAGAAATTTGTTAACATCGAGTATAGATTTAAGTGTCAGGAAGTCGTTTCTGAAAGTATTTGTATGGAACGTAGCCATGTATGGAAGTGAAACATGGACGATAACTAGTATGGACAAGAAGAGAATAGAAGCTTTCGAAATGTGGTGCTACAGAAGAATGCTGAAGATAAGGTGGGTAGATCACGTAACTAATGAGGAGGTATTGAATAGGATTGGGGAGAAGAGAAGTTTGTGGCACAACTTGACTAGAAGAAGGGATCGGTTGGTAGGACATGTTTTGAGGCATCAAGGGATCACAAATTTAGAATTGGAGGGCAGCGTGGAGGGTAAAAATCGTAGAGGGAGACCAAGAGATGAATACACTAAACAGATTCAGAAGGATGTAGGCTGCAGTACGTATTGGGAGATGAAGAAGCTTGCACAGGATATAGTAGCATGGAGAGCTGCATCAAACCAGTCTCAGGACTGAAGACCACAACAATGCTGCACGTACCTGAGGATTGAACTGTTGTGGCATGAAGATAAATGGATTATTTGCTGAGTTGGAGACTAGGAGAATTTCCCGTCAGTGAAGGTAAGTCATGTAATTAACTAGGACAATTGGCTGGCGTGAGATACCCAATTCTTCTCCTGACTTCAGTGAAGTTTGTTTGTATACATTTCCACCACAACGAATTTTACAAACTAAATTTGTTGTAGTTGTAATTATTGCGTTGTACGCGAGTACGCTGGTTGAGAGAGCTGGGGGAACAGCAGAGCCACCTAGCAGCAACAACGTGGACTAGATTAGATGCTGGCCGTCGCCATTATCAGTCAGGGAATATCCGGCTACTAACAGTGAAGACTGAGAGGATTACAGTGACTGAAATGAGTTAGAAGACGCTTCTTTGTCCATATAACAGTATATAAGATATTATCATACTGATATGCGTCAGTCCTGCCAATCCTTACTATGTGAATTCTGTTCGTGTTAGTTAATAAAATAGTTTACGCCTGTAATCAGTAATGTCAGTGATTGGCAGGATTAAACTGTCTACTTTTATAATGATTCCTTCTTTCTTTGTGGCTGTTTTACTTGTAATGTTCTCTAGGATTTAACTGGATATGTGATGAGCTAATCTAGGTGCAGACTTGACATTCTGGCCTACCCCCTGGGAACTGCGGCTCGCCCTTCAGAGGAAAGCATGAGCGTGTGAGATGAGCTGATTGCTCAGGGCAGGTAGTGGACAGCTTCCTGCACATTGTTAGTAATGACATCTGTAAGTTGTGTCTTTTCATGATATTAAATCAAATAACATAGTGTGGGGAGCACCTGCACCCACGCGAGGTGTCAGTATTTACAAGCTATGACTTCCAGCTAAAACGCACTTCAAAGGAACGTTGTTTTGACCCGACGATTCACCTTCTGCGACTCCAGACACATCTTCGTCCTGGAACTGTCTTCTGTGATGAGTCCCGCTTCTAATAGAGTCCCGATGATCAGCAAAGACGTGTCTAGAGTTGCTCTGGATAGCGGTAAGATAATAACCTGACTGTCTCCCGCCATACGATCCGACAAGGAATGATGGTCTGAGGAGCCATTATCACTTCCTAGCAGGACCACTTTGGTTGTCATCCGCGGCACTCTTACAGCACAGCTTTACGTCGACGATATTCTACGGTCATTTTTATTGCCCTTCATGGTAGGCCACCCTGGGCTTACATTTCCGCAAGACAATGCCCACCGGCAAACGGCTAGAGTTCCTACTGCCTGTCTTCATGCTTGCCACATAATACCTTGGTCGGCTAGGTAACTGGATCTCTCCCCAACTGGGAACGTTTCGAACATTATGGGCAGAGCCCTCCAACTAGTTATGGATTTTGACGATCCAACCCGCCAACTGAACAGCACTTGACACGAAATCCCTCAGGAGGACGTCTTGCAACACTATCAATCAATGCCAAGCTGGATAGCTCCTTGCATAAGGGCCAGAGGTGGAGCAACGCGTTATTGAATTGCTCAATTTGTGAAGATCTTTCTCTGCATCCCATTCGGATAGTTCCTTCGTGGTGTGTACTATTTTTTAACGGTCCCACAGGCCGTATCAGATACCACTATATTAGAATCGTACAGGACCGAAATAACTGTTAGATCTTGCGGCATATTTGACATTTGTCGGCTCTGCTATTTTGCGCAGTAGGAAATAAGGAAACAAAATCACGGTATCTGATACCGGATGTGAACGTAGGTCCGAGTAAAAAGCACGTGACTTTCTTTTGTCGCACAACATACACTGAATTGCAAAAGAAACTGGTATAGACATGCAAACTCAAATACAGACATATGTAAACAGGCAGAATACGGCGCTACTGCCTGCAACGCCTATGTAAGACAATAGGTATCTGGCGCTGTTGTTAGATCGGTTACTGCTGCTACAGTGGGAGGTTATCAAGATTTAAGAGAGTTTGAACGTGGTTATAGTCGGCGGACGAGCGATGGGACACAGCATCTCCGAGGTAGCGATGAAGCGGGGATTTTTCCGTACGATCATTTCACGAGTGTATGGTGAATATCAGGAATCCGGCAAAACATCAAATCTGCAATATCACTGAGGCTGGGAAAAGATCCTGCAAGAACGGGACCAACGACGACTGAAGAGAAACGTTCAATGTGACAGAAGTGCAACCTTCCGCAAATTGCTAGAGATTTCAATAATGGACCATCAACACGTGTCAGCGTGTATATCATTAAACGAAACCATCGATATGGGCTTTCAAAGCCGAAGGCCCACTCGTGTACCCTTGATGAATGCACAACACAAAGCCTTACGCCTCGCATGGCCACATCAACAGCGACATTGGACTGTTGATGGCTGGAAACATGTTGCCTGGTCGGACGAGCCTCGATTGAAATTTTATCGAGTGGATGAGCGTGTACGGGTATGGAAACAACCTACTGTTCAAGCTGCTGGAGGCTCTGTAATGGTGTAGGGCGTGTGCAGTTGAAGTGAAACGGGTCCCCTGATACGTCTAGATACGGCTGTGACAGGTGACACGTAAGTAAGCATCCTGTCTGATCACCTGCATCCAATCCCCATTCATTGCGCATTCCGATGGACTTGGCCAATTCCAGTAGGACAATGCGACACCCCACACGTCCACTATTGCTACATAGCGGCTCCAGGAACACTTCCACTGCCCACCAGACTTCCAAGACATGAACATTACTGATCATATCTGGGACGCCTTGCAACGTGTAGTTCAGAAGAGAGCTCCACCCCCTGGTACCCTTACGGATTTAAGGACAGCCCTGCAGGATTTATGGTGTCAGTTCCCTCTAGCACAACATCAGACATTAGGCGAGTCCATGACACGTCGTGTTGCGGCACTTCCGCGTACTCGCCGGGGCCTTGCACCCAGTAGTAGGCAGGTGTACCAATTTCTTTGTCTCTTCAGTATGATATCGCCCACTAGTTACAGATTTACAGAAAAATGGTAAAATTACTAGTGTATCTGGATGGCTAATGGGTGTTTGATTCGCTGTTCTCACAGGTGCTAATCCTGTGTGTTAAGCACTAGCCCACTTCGGTAAGTGCATTAGGGTAGTGTACAGTTCAGTCATTAATCACAGTACTGCGTGAAAAGTGGTTCTTGCCGCCTATTTATGTGACTAGTCTCTGGAAGAGGTTATAACTCTTCACATACCAAGGCAAGGCATTGGTGATGGTGCCAATAATGTTGAGGGTAAATAAAATTACAAAGCAATTAGTCCACTACATCTGTGTCACGTTTTCTAGTAAGATATTGCCATTTCCACTCAGATACCGGTAAACAATGTCAACAGGCACACCTGTGCTTGCCAGAGTTGTTGCTCGAAAGCCCACAAGAAATGAAATAGAGAACAAAAAAACACGACTATGTAATTCAGCAAAGAAGGCAGAAAATTATTCACAAAGAACGGCACCAGCGGAAAGCAAAGTTGGAGTTCCGTACGAAGGAACACAGCGTCGTACAAACTGACGAACATTGGGTACTTGGCTTTCCTCTTATTTTCCCCTCCCTGTGATACGTAACATTCAACAGTGGTAGTTCGGCGTAAGTTCTTGATAGCCTAAAAAACGTTGCCAGAACTTCATAGCTTTCGGCTACCTAGCAAACGTGCTGTCTTTTCACCTTCCTTAACTAAATACTTATCTATCTGTCCAGCCGTTCTGGAATTTCGTGTGTGTGAAATCCGAAATGTGCTAACTAATGTTGAACAACAAATGTTAGATTCGAGGTAAATTTTTCTGTATTTGAGTCATCAGTCTTCTGACTGGTTTGATGCGGTCTGCCACGAATTCGTCTACTGTGGCAACCTCTTCATCTCAGAGTAGCACTTGCAACCTACGTCCTCAATTATTTGCTGGGTGTATTCCAGTCTCTGTCTTCCTCTGCAGTGTTTGCCTTCTACAAGTCCCTCTAGTACCATGGAAGTCATTCCATGATGTGTAAACAGATGTCCCGTCATCCTATCCCTTCTCATTGTCAGGGTTTTCCACATATTCCTTTACTCTCCTATTCTGCGCAGAACCTCGTCATTCTCAACTTATCAGTCCACCTAATTTTCAACATTCGCCTACAACAACACATCTCAAATGCTTCGATTCTCTTCTGTTCCGGTTTCCCCACAGTCCATGTTTCCCTACCATACAATGTTGTGCTCCAAGCGTACATTCTCAGGAATTTCTTCCTCAAATTAAGGCATATGTTTGTTACTAGTAGACTTCTCTTCGCCAGGAATGCCCTTTTTGGCAGTGCTGGTCTGTTTTTGATGTCCTCGTTGTTCCGTCGGCTCTTTGATAATTTTGCTGCGTAGGTGGTAGAATTCCTTAATTTCATCTACTTCGTGACCATCAGTCCTAATATTAAGATTCTCTCTGTTTTCAGCCCTGCTACTTTAATTCCTTTCGGCTTTCTTCGGTTTACCCTCAATCCATATTCTGCTATATTTCTGTTCTTAGGTCCATATACGAAGATGACACCCTTCAAAACTAAAATCCTAACAGTTCAGATAATTTAACTATGAGCTCTGCAGTCGGGCAGTTCTCAGAATGAGACTATCGTAAATTTTATGGTTACTGCATGCAAAAATTTTAACTTCACGCCGATGAATTTTTTCATTAGCTTCAAAGGTGAATATTCGATAAAATAATATTTATCGAATATTGACTAAATCAGTGAGAAAAATGTTTCACTTGTCATGCAGATTCTAATCAGGGCACACAATAATAGCGAAAATATTCAGAGTGGATCTACTAACTGACGGAAGGTGTAGGTCCTCACCACTATATAACTGGTAGACGTTTAAAGTCCTCCTTCATCTCGAAATAAGTTACGAGTCTTCTATAACTAAACTGACGAAAAAGGTTTGTTGCAGACATTGTAAGGTGCTACTGAAACGTTCCTCGGGGGGGACGTGTCCTGTACTTCTAATAAAACAGCTTTGTGATTGATAGACTGCAGTGGCAGGAAGGAGTGTTACCGACGTGATCAGTCTCAAATGACGAGGATGTGCTTGTACCCAGAAAACAAGCAATACAGCGAACATAGGCCGCTGGAGGAAGGACTATGAATGGTCAGTGGTTTACACTTATCACTCGATTCGTTGAACAGTAGACCACAAAGTTATTTGAATCAATTTATGTAGACACGGATCCAGCCTACGTAAAACACCAGATTGCTTGCTTACGCGCGGCGTCCGGCAACATGAAAGCCAATCTCAAACCTTTTAGTCATGACATAAGATGTATTTGGTACTCAACTAGGCAACGTGCTTGAGACTACATGAGCAGCATCTCGTTCACGTTTTTAGGCGCGGGTAAAAATTATCTGGAGAAACCATAAACCTACTCATCTACAATATATGCTCAACAGATAATCACTTTTCCTGTGAAGACGTTGAAAGTTTATATACCTAGCCATTAATCTGTGTCTACAGGGTTAATTCGAAGCGCAGCAAAAAAAATTCGGAGGTCATTCAGGCATTTTGGTACAAAGGACACTTTGTCTCTGGTGGCATGTTACAGGCTACTTTCACTTTTTACGTTGATTTATCTTTGATGTGTAATGGACTAGAAATGTCTACACAATAGTGCAAATGTCGGCGGTACGAGCTTTGTACCTTGTTTGGAGACAAACTTGTTGCATTTACTCACGTTAGTTGGTGCTGACAGCACTAATGTCCACTTGACCCTTCGCCCTCGAGCTTGTATTCGGTACTGCTCTGTTCTGTTTCGGGTCTGTTTTTCCGGCATTGTTAGCTACTCGTTAACAGTGATAAAACACGTGTGCAGGTATGTTTACTGATGAAGTGTTGTCCGAGCTACACCTCGTGTATTGGTTCACTGAGTCCAAATGGAAGAGCTGTCTAGTGATGCAATTCTCGCATTTTGCCGAATCAACAACCATGTCACAATACTTTAACATCATTCTCGGGGTTGTTGCATTACTCTGTTGTTCTTTGGATTGCGCCTTTTGGTGACTGCGTATTACAGAATTTTTAGTGTTGTGAAAGATAGTTTCACAAGAACAAAAGGTAACTGTAGGAACAAACCAAATACGGGTAAATCGTAATTACATTATTATTATGTAACGAGCCATCAGAACCCACAGGTGTCTTAGACCAAAATACTCTGAAAATGTCCCTGAACAACCTCCAGCATTTGTCGGTGAAGTTTAGTTTCAACCTGTATAATTATTTTAGTACCCGTCTTTTCATGCCGTCGTTCTCTGTGCAAGTACTTAAAAATTCTCTGCATAACGAATATTTTGTTTACAAGATGAAGTTGACAGGTATATTATATTCTCTAGTTTTTACCGAAAATTATTTAGTCTCTCATGCGTACTCAGTAGTTAATCTACAGCTTTTATTCGAAAAAAGCTTACATAATTATCAAAACTACAGTACAGTAATGATTAAAGGAAGAAATGTAGCCCAGTTTCGTTTTCATCTGTCCCCGTTGACGTATGTCAACGCCTGTAAGCAGCTACGGGTGTTCATTTCATTGTAATTTCGTTCTAACGAGCTGCAGGGGTCACCGATGGTGTCTGTTCTTTCGGACATGTCCGAAACTGTTCCACCAAATTTTGTGAAACCGTATGGCATTCGAGAATTGATTAACAGTGTTAGTAGTACCGAATTTTCAGACTGCAAACGCGAGAATCGCTGATCTATATGTGGCAATGTTTACGAAGTAGTATATAGGCCTAGTTACAAATGCACAGTACACTCAAACGTCATATTACTCTGAATTATAATGAAGGCAGCAAATACGTTACTGAATCGATAGACTGTAATCCAGCAAATCGTAAATCCGCCACGAGGTGCCTTTTGCTCTTTCTAACCGCTGGTACCCGGCCGCCAGAATTTGTGCCTGCGTTCCGGAAACGACGCAGCAGGCTGTCAGACATGTCTGCGCCGCTGTAATAACGCCGCGCTACTCAAATACTAGTAATGAAACAGCGCATATGAACTGTAATTAATGAGTATTTGTGTACTCTGGCGCAGATACAATCGATGTTGTGTTGTTTACGCCAAACGCTGCGCAAAAC
Source organism: Schistocerca piceifrons (assembly GCF_021461385.2). Lineage (NCBI taxonomy): Eukaryota > Metazoa > Arthropoda > Insecta > Orthoptera > Acrididae > Schistocerca > Schistocerca piceifrons. Next base: position 645,682,165 of record NC_060142.1, read on the forward strand.
CGACGCGAACTCCGCGAGCATTCATTAAACTCAGCCACGCCGTGCGGGAAACTGCAATTGCAATAACAAGAGTTTCTCGCTGCGGGGAGCACGAACCATGCTAGTGCTATCCGCTGCCCACAGATGGCTCTGCCCTTACTAGTAGCGGTCATCTACCACGCGACATTCAAATTCCCACGACACTGTCCATAAACGCTGAGTTTTCTTACGTGAATCTTCGTTAAATATTGTAGATCTCTCTTTTGCAGGTTCCGAAATTTCTGTGCCGCACTAAACATCTCAGAATTTTTCGTTGACAGACAATGAATGCTCTGTTTTCTATTACTAATCTACAGATTCAACTGTGTTACGCTTCTCATACGAGTAAGTGTGTGTGTGTGTGTGTGTGTGTGTGTGTGTATATAACGATGCTACACATGTGATGTTCTCTCTGTGTTTCTTCATCATTACTGTTCTCACACAAGCCCCTTTATCCCCGTAGTTCTGTAGCCTTCTATAACTTTTCACGTGATGTCTTCTGGTAACAGCCAGTGTTGCAATAATACACGTGGCGCTTCATTACAGATAAAAATTTAGTCTAACTCTTTTGCGAAATAAATCTGAAGTATTTGTTTTGTAAATAAAACCGCGTTTTCTTGCTGCAACTGTATTTCTCACAGGCGCGTTTCGCATTTTTCTCTCTCTCTTTTTCTTTTTCTTTTTTTTCTGTAAGGCATATTCAGTGGGATCTAGAGCGATACAGTTTTGTTTTGATAGAACGATACAGTTTTGTTTTGATATGTGTTAGTTTTAGATTATCAAATAGTTCACGTAACGTTTTTTATGTAAATAAGTACTTACAGTTTGTTGGCACCTACGTTTCCTCTAATCTGACATGGAGGTCGCACTGCCACTACATTTCCGAAATATGCGCACGTTTTTAGTTGTAGTGCGACCTCCAGAATTGATGAGAGGGAACGCAGATGCCAACAAACTGTAACTAATTACTTATTTAAATAAAAAACGCGACGTGAACCGTTTTATAATCTAAAATGAACACATATCAAAACAAAACTGCAGCGTTGTATGAAAACAAAACTGCATCGACTAGATACCACTGAAGATGCCTTAGAGAGAGAGAAAAAAGCCGAAAGATGCTGGGAGAAATAAATTACGGTTTCAGCAAGAAAAGTCAGTGCTATTTAGCAAACAAATATTTTTGTGCTTGTTGTGGAGAATGACCATGCAAATAAACTTGTTAATGCTGAAGTAATTTGAATAAAGCTTTACGTCGTCTATCGTACAGAATTACAGTTTACAGCAGCGCGTATCTGGTAGTTCTCTGAGTCAAATTAGAATCTACAGAACAGATCCGTGAGGAAAGGAAAATCTATCGATCGGGAGTAGCTGGATAAAATGGCAGATTTTAGATACTCGCGTATGGTGTCCAGAAGTAAGTGGTGACCTGAACACATATGCAAATGGCAAGGTACCACTGATGTTAGAATTATTTAGTGGTGAGCATCCTTTGTCATGTCTTAAACGAGCAGATTTTCCTAGTACCTAACGTGGCACAACCGGGAAGTGTTCTACTTAGTAATAATTTAATCCCCAATCCCACTTTAGGTGGTTCTCCGAAACAAAGTAAGTGTATTGTTTTCAGTGAATACAGTGGAGAGTTGTAGTTCTATTGTTATGTCTTGTATTTTACTATCCCTTTATTCTTAAACTTGAGTTTATAATCACAGTTATTTATTTGGTAGAAATAAAACCAGTATGTATCATATACTACAAAATCAGCTCTTAATAGAAACAGTTAAACGGCTATGTTACTGGGTGAAGTGTTTTCTGCAACTGAGAAATACATTTATGTTTGCTACAAGATTATAGGTTATTTTCTGGGACATACTCACAGACCATGATTTTCTCTTGGCAGTCTTCAAAACCTTCAAGAGTAGTGCATTAAATAAAAATAAATAAATGTTATTTCACTCCCTTGTGCTTGTCTCTGGCGAACACCTATCACGATTCTATCATGCAACTTGCGACCCTTTCTTTTATATTTGTGTACGTATTCTGTGTGTCCCTTATTTGTTGAACTGCCAACATCTACGATGAGTTTTTCTTTCATCATCTGTATGTTGTGAGGTGGTTGTATGCACTCCAGTTTTCCGTTTGTTTGTTATCGTTGTAGTTCGTCCTCGTGTGTGTGTGTGTGTGTGTGTGTGTGTGTCTATTTGTGTTGTTTTTATAGTAATTTGTGTTCTATTTTCATGTCATGTAAGGATGGAAGTGGTGGTGCTGCGTTATAATTTCATACGGATTTGCACTTTTTTCGGCTTGTTCTTGTCGTCGTACTCAGTGAAAACCTGGCTGGGACCGCATTGGACAATAGACAATGTTGTTCTCATTGCGTCGCTTGTGTTTTAGTAATACTCCTTACATGTCAATAGCGAAAAAAAGGACCCTACTTTTCATTTTACAATAATTTCAAATTCTTTTATATGCAACTAATGCTTTGAAAATGGGTTTCCGGCAAAGCTCAGTAGTATTTCGATACCACAGTTTGGATCATCCCATTGTAATAGGAAGCATGAGTGCCTACCTACGATCACAGTGTCAAACAACGATTACCAACTCTCTATGTAACTCAGTTCAGTGTAATCTCATTACCTGCGGAATACAAGAAATTTCTTGACTGAAGTCTTATATGCGGAGATATTCTAAATGTCATTCTTCCATACTTTGTGAAACACTAAGCAAAGCCAAAATAGATTACTATAGGAATTCCTCAGGGTAGAATCTTGATTTTCATAAGTAACTCGGCAGACAATGCTAGATACTGGGAGTAAACTCTCGTTGCTGGTGAAAGGAATATTGTAACCATAGACAAAGAACCAGACCTTCTGTCAGAGGGACCAAATGCGACACTCAAAGATGTTTACAGTTGGTCAACACGCAGTGAACTTAACATCCTGTCAATGTCATGACTTAGCCATAGGAAGACTCTTTTAGTCGCCGTAAACTGACATTTAACGTAAGTACAACAAACAGATTAAATATCGGTTTAAGGAGAGAAAATAATAGTCAACATTAAAGACAGATGGTAATTCTGTAAGTTGTGTAATAAACAGACAATTTTTTGAGATGAATGTCGACTTTCAGTTGATGTACTATCACCACAAAGACAGCCTGGCAAAGGAGAGATCAGCGATTCAGGACACCTCAAGATGGAACTGTAGAAATTGCGATCGACTTTTAGAGTCGATGACTACGAAAACAGGACGTCGCAAATCATTTTGGCGTCACAAAATAAAAGCAAAAGAAACAAAAGAACACCACCTTTTACCCGGTATTGCATGCCATCAGTAAACGTACGTGACAACTTCTTCACCTAGTATGCATCAAATCGATCTACAAAAAGCAGCTACTAAATTGTAGATGTGCTCGTCTCCACGAAGTGCCCTGTCGACAGACTGCGCGTTGCTCAAGGGTGTTAAATCATCTGCAAGTACGGCATTCAAGGGTAGAGTGTTACGCACAAAGTGTGGTGTACTTGTGGTTTTTAGACACGAGGTTGTATTTTGCGGAGCATTTGTAAATATTTCGCGTTCTACAGATTTACGTGTCGTATAATGCATCAAAGCTATTTATAAAATATGTTTAATTCTTCAGGTACAGATCTTACAGTGAGTGAAACACTATATTCTTGAAGAATGATTTACATAACAAGAGGACATTTAAGCTATACTCCACGGATCGTGCATCATCTTGTGTCTTGAAACAGAATTAGTTCATCTACTATGGAGCATGTGATGCTTACAGATAAATTGCGATTTTTGTCTTGAAACTAGGATATAAGATGGACATCAACAAAAGCAAAACGAGGATAATGGAATGTAGTCGAATTAAATCAGACAATGCTGAGGGAATTAGATTAGAGAACGAGACACTTCAAGTAGTAGATGAGTTTTGCTACTTGGGCAGCAAAATAACTGATGATGGTCGAATTAGAGAGGGTATAAAATGGGGACCCCCAATCACAAGACAATCGGTTCTGAAGGAGAGAAGTTGGTTAACATAGAATATAGATTTAAGTGTCAGTAAGTATTTGTGAAAGTACTTTTACGGAATGTAGTCATGTATGGAAGTGAAACATGAACGGCAAACAGTTTAGCCAAGAAGAGAATAGAAGCTTTTGAAATGTAGTGCTACAGAAGAATGTTAAAAATTAAATAGGTATATCACATAACTAATGAGGAGATACTTAACAGAAATGGGGACAAAAGAGATTTGTGGTACAGTCTCACTAGAAGAAGGTATATTTTGATAGGACAAATTGTGACACATCAAGGGGTTACCAGTTTACTTCTGGAAGGAAATGCAAGGGGTAAAAATCGTAGAGGGAGACCGAGAGATGAATACAGTAAGTAGATTCGGAAGGATATATGCTGCAATAGTTATTTAGGGATGAAGAATCTTGCACAGAATAGAGCAGCATGGAGATCTAAAACAAACCAGTCTTCGGACTGAAGACCACAAGAACAGCAACTATTTACCTGTGTTGAAAATTATAATTTCTGTTAGTTTCCAACAGGATTTGTTTCAAAACTTGCAACTGGTTATTGAAAACACTTTTTCCTAATTTGATTTCACTTACTGGTTGTTGGAGTGTAGTAGAGTAATAACGTCACAAATGGACTATTGAATACGATACTGACAAGATGTAATGGAATGTAACGTTTTTAAATTTTAATCGAATATTTGTTACTAGGTACGTAAGCCTGTTGTACCTAGGGACGCTTTTTAACATTTGAAAGAAAACCTTAATTTTACAGAGTAATTTCAATAACTTCAGACAGATACTGCAGCACATAAAAAGTGAATGCTATAATTTCAAAATGGAATCAGGAAATATAATATACGTCTATTACAGGGCTGGCTAGAGGCGAAAATCAGTAAGTAAATGTAGGTTGATTCTTAGAAAGAAGAAGACAGCAACCAGCCACTGCTATTTATTTAAGTAAATAGCGCTGTAACCGATTTCGTACTGACTACTTCATCATCAGAGGGCTGTTCACAAGATGTACAAGATGCACTTCATTTAATTGCCAGTTTCGTATTTGTAAAACTGCAATCTTTGTGTAAACTTCACATGTGGCAAATACTTTTTGGTGTGTGTGTGTGTGTGTGTGTGTGTGTGTGTGTGTGTGTGTGTGTGTGTGTGTGGTGCTTTGCACAATATGGTGATGCACAAATTACATTAGTGTTGCATGTATTTTGGAATATTTGAAAAATACAATCCCGCAACTTCGCAAGAAATTTGCGCGGAATTTTCGATGGCACCAATACACCAAGAATATTTCGCCACAGTAGAAGAATAAAAATCGAAAACGGACGATTATGTGAAGTGCATCTTGTAAATCTTGTGAACAGCCGTCTGATGATGAACTTGTCAGTTCGAAACCGGTTACGGGGCTATTTACCAAAATTGATAGCATTATTAATAGTGGCTGGCTGCTGTCTTCTTCTTTATAAGAATCAACCTACACTAATTGTACACAGCCACGGTTTTACCATGTCAGTTTTAGACAAAATAGAAAATCATCATAGTTTACCGAAGTACAACAGCTTCCCCGGTATAGAGACGAGACGGGGCGTGCTGTTAGCACACACCTCGTAGAACAAGACATGAAACGTGCCAAGGTATACAGGATCCCACCGGTTTGGCTGCAGTCTGCTGCCGGCCCAAGGCCCAGCAAAGATCGTGGGACTGTGTCATAAGGTATGGCTGTAAACACGGCGGCCGGGCATATGAATGTAGTTCAGTTTTACATAACCAATTGACAGGTGATACAGTACAACAAGTATTTAAATACAGGTGTTGAAGCTATTAAAATATGCAACTTAATTAAAATTCCTGTAGTCCGCTGTAGTCGTATTTATTCAAGTAGGTTAGAGACCCCATACAACCGGTTTCGCAACTTTCAAGTTTCATCTTCTGATGTATATAAATGCTGTGTCACATGGAACAGGCAGTTGCTAGAGAACGCCGCAGAGTGACAGCTGGCGTGTCGAGGCAGAGCTCCCAGCCCCAGTCAATTGATAAAAAACCACGATCGATGATGAATGTCCAGTCTGTGTTTAAAATCGCGTACTGTCATCACATGTACCGATCAAAAGATGCTCCTGTCAGCGTATGACAAGCAACATACAATGCTCCTTGTACAAGTTAGACAGGAAAGTACCGGTTCCGAAATCCGACACGCTTATTTGTGTTTGTCACCAACGTAATAATGATCGTAGCAGCAAAAGCTACGAGGTGCCCTGCTCTTTGCCGGAACATGTGCAGTGGCTGCCATCCGGGCACGGAGTTACGTGGAACCTAACTACACTACCGACAATTAAAATTGCTACACCAAGAATACATGCAGATGATAAACGGGTATTCATTGGACAAATATATTATACTAGAACTGACATGTCATTACATTTTCACGCAATTTGGGTGCATAGATCCTGAGAAATCAGTACCCAGAACAACCACCTCTGGCCGCATAACTGCCTTGATACGCCTGGGCATTGAGTCAAACAGAGCTTGCATGGCGTGTACAGGTACAGCTGCCAATGCAACTTCAACACGATACCACAGTTCATCAAGAGTAGTGACTGGCGTATTGTAACGAGCCAGTTGCTCGGCCACCATTGACCAGACGTTTTCAATTGGTGAGAGATCTGGAGAATGTGCTGGTCAGGGCAGCAGTCGAACATTTTCTGTATCCAGAGAGGCCCGTACAGGACCTGCAACATGCGGTCGTGCATTATCCTGCTGAAATGTAGGGTTACGCAGGGATCGAATGAAGGGTAGAGCCACGGCTCATAACACGTCTGAAATGTAACGTCCACTGTTCAAAGTGCCGTCAATGCGAACAAGAGGTGACCGAGGTACACCATACAATCACGCCGGGTGATACGCCAGTATGGCGATGACAATACACGCTTCCAATGTGCGTTCACCGCGATGTCGCCAAACACGGATGCAACCATCATGATACTGTAAACGGAGCCTGGATTCATCCGAAAAAATGTCGTTTTGCCATTCGTGCACCCAGGTTCGTCGTTGAGTACATCATCGCAGGCGCTCCTGTATGTGATGCAGCGTCAAGGGTAACCGCAACCATGGTCTCCGAGCTGATAGTCCAGGCTGCTGCAAACGTCGTCGAACTGTTCGTGCAGATGGTTGTTGTCTTGCAAACGTCCCCATCTGTTGACTCAGGGATCGAGACGTGGCTGCACGATCAGTTACAGCCATGCGGATACGATGCCTGTCATCTCAACTGCTAGTGATACGAGGCCCTTGGGATCCAGCGCGGCGTTCCGTATTACCCTCCTGAACCCACCGATTGCATATTCTGCTAACTGTCACTAACTGACATAGGATCTCGACCAACGCGAGCGGCAACGTCGCGATATGATAAACCGCAATCGCGATAGGCTACAATCCGACATTTATCAAAGTCGGAAACGTGATGGTACGTATTTCTCCTCCTTACACGAGGCATCACAACAACGTTTCTCCACGCAACGCCGGTGAACTGCTGTTTGTGTATGAGAAATCGTTTGGAAACTATCCTCATCTCAGCACGTTGTAGGTGTCGCTAACGGCGCCAACCTTGTGTGAATGCTCTGATAAGCTAATCAATTGCATATCACAGCATCTTCTTCCTGTCAGTTAAATTTCACGTCGGTAGCACGTCATCTTCGTGGTGGAGCAATTTTAATGGCCTGCAGTGTACATAATCATACTATCATAAGCATACTATCTGAACAAATGTACCCGGACACCATTATATAATGTAGAATTAACCACTAGATGCCACGAGAAGCGGATTCGCCGGCGTAAAAGGAGGCGGGGGAGTATCGTGTTGCCATTAGAGAAGCTAGTAACATCAGAGGGGATCCGTCAGAAGAAGTCAGTGACCTCGATCGCGGATCAGTCCTGGAACGTCAGCTGAGTAACAAACCCACTAAGGACATTTTAGCTCTGCTACAGCTACCCTAGAGATTGTTGGCAATGGACCGTGAAGAGGAAATGTAAAGGAGCAGCCACAGCTAAACCAAAACCAGTCAGACCTCGTGTACAGAGTGACAGGGAGCGTCGAGCACTGCGGAGGCTGGCGTTTAATGCCAGTCTCACGTTTGTTACATGGCGTCAGCGTCTTCACTGTTTTGCAATTTTATTCTGCTCGATACATTCACAGAAGCTGAACAAACACATGGAAACAGACCGAGAAATAGATGCATGGACTTAACTGTAGACCATAGTCAAATCAGCAGGTTGCACTGTTGTGTATGTCCAGTAACGGCACCTGTGCAATGTCCTCAATACCTTCCAAGTGCTCTGAGTAATTCAGAGTGCATTGTGTCTGAGCTAAGTTAATTCGAAAGCGGACAAAATAGTGGTGATCGTAAGATGAGTTCTTCCGTAACGAACGAAGCCGAGGTGTTTGGTGTTTCAAGAAGCACCATATCGAAGATTTATTTCACATACAAAGCGAAAAACACTCTCCGCTAAGTCGCAATGCGGACGAAACTGTGTGTTGAGTGATCGTGACAGACGATCATTGAAGGGGACTGAGACGAAAAATAAGAGTACAACAGCTGCAAACGTCACTGCAGAACTGAAAGCTGCACTCGCGAACCTCGTCAGCTTCCAAAATCGCTCGAAGGGAGTTCCATAGTGAGGGAATTACAGGGTGAGATAAAATTCCAAAAACACACATTAGAGGTGTAAATGCCCTTAACAGGAAAACGTGAAGTCGAAAATGTCTCGAATGAAAAACAGCCCACAGTTGCACTAACTATGTTTATTCTTTTTGACCATGACGCAGCCGCTGGGCTAAGACATTTTTCATTTTTAAAAGCTTATATAAGTAATAGAAGTTTATTTATAGATTGTATTACTGATCTAGATGGTAGTTTGATCAATTTTAGGACTTTTGAAGAAGGCTATATTACTATAGCTGAAACCATGGTCAAGGTTTAGAATAAACATAATTAGTGCAACTGTGGGCTGTTTATCATTTGAGACAATTTCGTAACGGTTGATGGTGTTGCTGCCATGATGAAAATAATGAAGTCTAAACCATAAAACCTGGACTGTGGAGCAAAGGAAGAGTATCGTTTGATCGAATCGGTTTGGTTTCACTCTGTTTCCAAGTTCTGGTCAAGTTTACGTCACAAGAGAGAAACATGGCATGGGTTTGGTGATGGCTTGGGAAGGCATATTGTGGTATTCCATGGACGCTGACAGTTCGAGTTACTGCCAAGGATTGTATGACCATTTGGACTGATCAGGTAGAGACAACTGCCATAGGCAATAATGTATTAACCACAGCGGGCGACATTGATTATCACGGATTGCAACAATGGAAGGACGGGCCACAGCACAGCAGGTCACTTGCCAATGCAGTGCTAGACAACAGGAAGTGACTAGCGGCACCGTCTCTTCCCTTAAGTTTGCCCGAAGCCGACCTGTACTTTTGCGAAACACAGTCAGTCACTCTTGAATTATCTGAGGATGGGTGGAACAATAATCCACATTCGTCAGGGAGCTCAGCTCACGTGACATCCAGTGAGGTGTGTGCACCATGGACTCCGCTCCCACGTAAAGTTGTGAGCTGTAGTTGTCGCCACGAAAGCGAACCGTGTTGCTACATTCGGTGGCGTAAATGTGTCTAGTTCAGCTGGTAATCTGAGTACAAAGCAGAGCTTCTAATTCGCATACAATAATGTCTAAGATGTGAGGCAATAGTACAAAAATTTGAAGTACCTCAGTTAAATAATGATGAATTCAGAATCTACGTAAACATCCAGTAACTGCTCCTTCAGTAGAAATATGAGTATTTCATTAGACATATGAAACGGATTATTTCGTTCCTTTCATGCAAACTAACTAGGTGGCCCTCCCTCTATCATTTCACTCTCCTCCCTGTGCGTGAACAGCCCAACATTAAACATTATTCAGACACAAACACACACACGCTGTGCCAGAGACCAAGGTCGCATCAGTGAACCGGATGTTTCAAACGAATATCTGGCTTTTCTTTGTGCTTCAAATTTATTTTTGGCCCACATTTTTCAAGACATGTGCGTTCATCTTCCCTTTTAACGTGAACACTTGCTCGATACTTCGTTATCAATCCAATTAGATTGGTAACAAATATGAATAATCCACTGTACGAGTAATTTCGGCGTCTATTATGGCGGATTTGAAACTCCCTGGCAAATTAAAACTGTGTGCCTGATCGAGACTAGAACTCGGGACATCTGCCTTTCGCGTGCAAGTGCTATACCAACTGAGCTACCCAAGCACGACTCAGGCCCCATCCTCACAGCTTCACTTCTACCAGTACTCGTCTCCTACCATGCAAGCACTTGCTGGCGAAAGGAAAACGTCCCGAGTTCGAGTCTTGGTCCGGCACACAGTTTTAATCTGCCAGGAAGTTTCACATCAGCGTACGCTCCGCTGCAGAGCGAAAATCTCATTCCCTCGGCGGATTTGTTTTAACGCCCATAAATTAGAAATTAAAACAAGTTTGAATATGCAAAAGGGTTTTTGTAAAGATGCAACACATATCAACGATTTTCCAGTATAATCTCTAACGAAATTGGATCCTTGTCGTACCACCGTAATAGGTTTCACAAACACTTCTCGAAAAGAGTGCTACCTATCGGCCTCCCTGAAGTTCCTTTCCAGAGACGAAAAGTCGTTTTCCCAAACACTTCGGCCGGATGAGGTGGCCGAGCGGTTCTAGGCGCTTCAGCCTGGAACCGCACGACCGCTACGGTCGCAGGTTCGAATCCTGCCTCGGGCATGGATGTGTGTGATGTCCTTAGGTTAGTTAGGTTTAAGTAGTTCTAAGTTCTAGGGGACTGATGACCTCAGAAGTTAAGTCCCATAGTGCTCAGAGCCGTTTTGAACCCAAACACTTCGGAATAAGACGGAAGTCAGCTGGTACGCGGCTCTTGTGTAGTCTTCACATTGTCATCGAATATGCTGCCACTTTAATTAGTGTCCCAGCGCACATGAAATCCTGATATGTTTTCAAAGAAGGAACTACAGGGCACCGTTTTGACAACATTCGTCAAAGTGGTGGCAGGTACTTTTTCCAAAGGGACAGGGCATCTGGCACATCATTTAACAGATGAGTCAGGCACCGTGCTGAGATTATGTTGAAAAACAATCTATACACGCATTTAGCATCATTACCGAAATCCTTTCTGATATTCGCACTTGTTTAAATCTTCACCTCTGTCGGTGGCAGAGGTAACTACCCCTCGGACAGAATAAATACAATCATTAAGGCGTATTCACGGATGTGAGTAATTTTAAGGAACGTGAATGACGTACACCACGCAGAATATACTGGAAGGCCCATGTTACAAGAGATGGCGTCGGACAAAGCCACTGTTGTTTGTTTCTCTTTTTTTCCGAAAAACTAATTTCCGCAACATGTTTTCACAATTTCGTTTGGTGCGTAGCTAATTGATGCAGAATTCCGCGAAATAAGAGCCGTTGTCGTTCACAAACCTGTTTCAAATTGTTTTGCCGCTTCTAGTGCTTATTCCACAAATATTGACCCTTTCCAGGAACTGCATTTTACGAAAATTCGAGGAAATGTTAAATGAAGAACATAGTTCCTATCACATTGCCGTAATGAGCGTTACATATAATGAAGGTCTATTCATGCGAACACCTAATTACACGACCACCGCTCTGCTCACGACGATAATGATGGCAACATATCAAACGTAAATCAAATGATGAGAATCGAGAAAATAGGTTTTCTATCCATTGAAATAGCTGTCTTCGCTAGGAAGTCATGGTAGTGGGACGAAGAATAATTAATTTTTCTAATATCAAAAGCTTGTTATTGAAACTCAGTTGTGGTTTAAAGCTGCGAGCCGGTTATCAGCGTGAACCCGTATGTCTGAGGTGGACAACACCGGCCGCTCCCTGCTAAGATGAAAATTTGGTAGTTTTAACATAATTTCGAGATAGTGCAGCCAGTCTTCCGATAGGAGTTTCGTAACTTGTGGTAGTTTCGCAGTAGAAGTAGTATCTGTGTTGTTATTTTAAATTCAGATGCTTCGTTGACATGTTCTTGGAATGAAGGAGAGACACTACTCAATCTATTTTGTAATCACTTACGACGATAGATGTAGCATATACTGTTATCAATCTGACCCAGGAGAAAGTCTGCGGACCGACCAAAATCTTTTACCGGTCACCTCAGGATAATGCTGGACGTGTGAATGGCTCGGCGGCATTTCTGTCATAGAAACTGCGCAATATTCCAGCGAGCCAGCTGCTCGTTACATTCGGCGTAAATAAAATTTGTAAGTAGGCTGTTTAGGTTTTCTTATTGGTAACGCCACGTAGCGCTCTGTATAAAAATCACTGGCTGTGCTGTGTGCAGTCTGTGGCTAGTTTGCATTGTTGTCGGCCATTGTAGTGTTGGGCAGCTGGATGTTAACAGCGCGTAGCGTTGCGCAGTTGGAGGTGAGCCGCCAGCAGTGGTGGATGTGGGGAAAGAAATGGCGGAGTTTTGAAATTTGTAAGACTGGATGTCATGAACTGCTATATATATTATGATTTTTGATGATATTAAGGTAAATACATTGTTTGTTCTCTATTAAAATCTTTCATTTGCTAACTAACCCTATCAGTAGTTAGTGCCTTCCGTAGTTTGAATCTTTTATTTAGCTGACAGTAGTGGCGCTCGCTGTATTGCAGTAGTTCGAGTAACCAAGATTTTTGTGAGGTAAGCGATTTGTGAAACGTATAGCTTAATGTTAGTGAGGGCCATTTTTTGTAGGGATTTTTGAAAGTCAGATTGCGTTGCGTTAAAAATATTGTGTGTCAGTTTAAGCACAGTCATGTATAATTTTTCTAAGGGGACGTTTCAAATTGTGCAAACCCAGAGAACCTTTTAAGCAGTTGATACGTTGGGAAAGCCTCAAACTGCACAATTTCGGATATCAAAGGATTGCATCACCCTCTACACATACATGTGTCCGCTGATATTTATGCAGAGTAAGGGGCAAGACATTAAAATTGTCGTTTGTATATAAACGACTTGGTCAGTTGGGAGATTTGTCATGCCACAAAAATCATTTTATAGGGGACACAAAAAACTTGCTATTTCCCAAAGAATTATTGGTGATCCATTAGACATGATAAATCAGTAATGTACGAAAACTCGGAACAGGACAACAACGTCCACTGTCTAGTGTACAGATTTGTCGTCGGTGAAACACAGAGAAATTCAATTTCTTTAGACTGGCACCCCTATTTTTAACGAATAGTAGTGTGCTGTGAGAAAACAATAGACTTAAACATTGCTTACTTGTTTAATAATTACTTATTTTAAAAACTGATTGTTACTCTCCAAAACCGAATTACACCAGTATTCGTTCGAAGTGCCGTAATCTTTGATGCATTTACTGCTCCTTTCAGTAAATTGCTATATCATCGCCAATTTCTTTACTGCCGTTGGTAACTGTTAGCCGTATTTCCACAAGCCTGACATTTTTCGGTACTTTTCATCCTTTTCAGGAACCGAGAGGAAGAAATGTGAAAATGGAAGATCTAGCAGATCCATTTACTGTATAATCTCTTCCGACACCACGAACATTGCAAATGCGGTAGAATGCCTCTCGTTCTTTTTGTGAGAAATTTACTTGACAACCATCATTTTGGAGTCATGTAATTCGACATTCTGAATGACTAAGATATTCAAGCAATAGTCGTTATTAGTCTTCAGGAGAGTTTGCATAATTTGTCTATAAAAAAAAAAAAGAAAACAAGAAGTCTGCAACCCATTATTCCACATGAAATATTAAGTCGTGAAATACGCTGAAGCAAATTACACGCAACGTTGGGCTGTCACGATTCGTGAACGTTGATTTCATCTAAGAAAAAACAAAAGTTTATGAAAATCATTACCGTAAAGTTTTTGACACATAGCATGTAAGAAAGATGAAATACATGACTCCATATATTCTGGGATCACAAGTCTATAGTATTCCAGAAACACAAGTTGCATCCCTACAACTTACGTAGAGGCTTAGTAAACATCTCATCACAGTTTGGGTATTTGGTCACTTTTTACAAGTTTAAATGAGGAATTTTATTTATCTGTACCCGTACATTGGTAGTAAATGTTTTCATGTTTCGATTAAACGGAGTTCCACCTGGTTATAATTAAAGTGCAGATATTCATAGGGTCCACTGTGGGTTGTAACTATCGCATGGCGGCGAAACTGGTAGATATGCTAATGCGTTAATGCGGAACTGATTTATGTTGGAAAAAAATAGTTCCAATTTTGACCAGCAGTTGCATATCGGGCGCTGGGAATACTGGAAAAGCGTATAGAAATATTACCATATGTAATGGGTTAGGAGCAAGACATGAATAGAAAGATCAAACAAATAAGAAAGGCATAATGTTGTTGTTATTATCAACCGGCGCTCATACACTTTTTTAAATATGAGCACCAAAGATGTTCGTACCTGAAGGACAAAATTGGAACAACTTTTTTTTTCAGCGTAAATCAGTTCCGCATCAACGCATAGCTATAGTCCACACTGGACCTCTGTCAGTAGCTGCACTTTATTTACAACAACCCGGCACGACAAGCATTCTTGCGGCAAAATAAAGCATGGATAGCGGTTGCGATATTTGGCTCTGAGCACTATGGGACTTAACAGCTGTGGTCATCAGTCCCCTAGAACTTAGAACTACTTAAACCTAACTAACCTAAGGACATCAGACACATCCATGCCCGAGGCAGGATTCGAACCTGCGACCGCAGCAGTCGCGTGATTCCGGACTGCGCGCCTAGAACCGCGAGACCACCGCGGCCGGCGTTGCGATATTTCTTCTACATTCACCATACATAAAAGTCCATTAGTTCTTCAACGGAATACTCACTTACACTCATCGCTAAAACCATCAAGACCACCCAGAAAGAACTTGTATTCAAAAAAGAAGAAATAAACAAGAAAGCAGAGTTGTCTATCCAAAATATGGTAAGTATGTCGTATGATGGTGCTTTACACCACAAGCTAGACGTGATCAGAAAACAATTCTCTTTATTCACAGGTAATTACAACATGGGGGATTAGAATAAATCGTACCCAAAAACGTTACTGTTCCACAAGAGTGTAGGTGTTACGCTATCACACACTGCTTGATACTAGCGTTTCAGTAACTAGAATCCTCTCCCTTGAGTAGAGATTACAGGGATTTAGAATTAGCAAAAACGAGATTAGTGACACCGGAACTGTGTGCCACATGGTAGATAAAGTGAAGGAGTTTTGCTACCTTGAAAAGTAACTAAATAAGAATGCTTGACGGAAGTCAATCATGGACTATGGGAAAACCGGAATCAAAGCGTCTTCAAAAAAATGGTTCAAATGGCTCTGAGCACTATGGGACTTAACAGCTGTGGTCATCAGTCCCCTAGAACTTCGAACTACTTAAACCTAACCAACCTAAGGACATCACACACATCCATGCCCGAGACAGGATTCGAACCTGCGACCGTAGCAGTCGCGCGGTTCCGGACTGCGCGCCTAGAACCGCTAGACCACCGCGGCCGGCCAAAGCGTCTTAAGTATGGCGTTACGCAGGTATGATGATACTTCCCGCTGTTCAGTGGTTTTTCCATGGCGACTCATCCTGTGATAGTTGTGTAGCCATATCTTGTTTCTAGCACCGAGTGCAACGTCAGACTAGCACTCTGATGCGTCTGTTTTGTCTTTGCGGTCTTCGAGAATAAGTGGATAGTGATTCCCTGTAAGTTTGCTTCCCTACTCATTGATTCTACACACTAAACTCAGTAACTATTTTGTTGCCAAATCCCCGGCAGATATTAAAAATTACTCACAAGTTACCTATCTTTACCGTTTTCTGTGATCCTCAGTCTTTTGTCTTCCAATCACCAATCGAGACCAGTTCCTTCATCTGTTACTTAATTAACAACTCTTCCTTCTCATAGGTGCCCTCAACATATTGTTTCTACCTACCTCCACTCTCCTCTACCTTTGACGGAGGAACTGCACTGATAAAATACGAAATGAGCGGAGTCCCCACTAAATCGACAAGGAGAGTAGTATGCGAAATTTGGAGGGTGGAGCAGAAAGGTGTGGCATGAGTTAGGGTAGCACGGTACTGTTGGGGCAACTAGATAGCCATATTGGTAGGGGAATACCGGGTGTAGAATAGGGGCGTCCTTAAAGTTCTGGTTCTAAAACTCTGTACATAGAAAACCACTGCCCAGAACGAGTAAGCCGGCCGGAGTGGCCAAGCGGTTAAAGGTGCTACAGTCTGGAACCGCACGACCGCTACGGTCGCAGGTTCGAATCCTGCCTCGGGCATGGATGTGTGTGATGTCCTTAGGTTAGTTAGGTTTAAGTAGTTCTAACTTCTAGGGGATTTATGACCACAGCAGTTGAGTCCCATAGTGCTCAGAGCCATTTGAATCATTTGAACCCAGAACGAGTAAGCCGGCCTTAGTGGCCGAGCGGTTAAAGGCGCTACAGTCTGGAACCGCACGACCGCTACGGTCGCAGGTTCGAATCCTGCCTCAGGCATGGATGTGTGTGATGTCCTTAGGTTAGTTAGGTTTAAGTAGTTCTAAGTTCTAGGGGATATGACCACAGCAGTTGAGTCCCATAGTGCTCAGAGCCATTTGAATCATTTGAACCCAGAACGAGTAAGCCGGCCTGAGTGGCCGAGCGGTTAAAGGCGCTACAGTCTGGAACCGCACGACCGCTACGGTCGCAGGTTCGAATCCTGCCTCGGGCATGGATGTGTGTGATGTCCTTAGGTTAGTTAGGTTTAAGTAGTTCTAACTTCTAGGGGATTTATGACCACAGCAGTTGAGTCCCATAGTGCTCAGAGCCATTTGAATCATTTGAACCCAGAACGAGTAAGCCGGCCTTAGTGGCCGAGCGGTTAAAGGCGCTACGGTCTGGAACCGCACGACCGCTACGGTCGCAGGTTCGAATCCTGCCTCAGGCATGGATGTGTGTGATGTCCTTAGGTTAGTTAGGTTTAAGTAGTTCTAAGTTCTAGGGGATATGACCACAGCAGTTGAGTCCCATAGTGCTCAGAGCCATTTGAATCATTTGAACCCAGAACGAGTAAGCCGGCCTGAGTGGCCGAGCGGTTAAAGGCGCTACAGTCTGGAACCGCACGACCGCTACGATCGCAGGTTCGAATCCTGCCTCGGACATGGATGTGTGTGATGTCCTTAGGTTAGTTAGGTTTAAGTAGTTCTAAGTTCTAGGGGATTTATGACCACAGCAGTTGAGTCCCATAGTGCTCAGAGCCATTTGAATCATTTGAACCCAGAACGAGTAAGCCGGCCTGAGTGGCCGAGCGGTTAAAGGCGCTACAGTCTGGAACCGCACGACCGCTACGGTCGCAGGTTCGAATCCTGCCTCAGGCATGGATGTGTGTGATGTCCTTAGGTTAGTTAGGTTTAAGTAGTTCTAAGTTCTAGGGGATATGACCACAGCAGTTGAGTCCCATAGTGCTTAGAGCCATTTGAATCATTTGAACCCAGAACGAGTAAGCCGGCCTGAGTGGCCGAGCGGTTAAAGGCGCTACAGTCTGGAACCGCACGACCGCTACGGTCGCAGGTTCGAATCCTGCCTCGGGCATGGATGTGTGTGATGTCCTTAGGTTAGTTAGGTTTAAGTAGTTCTAAGTTCTAGGGGATATGACCACAGCAGTTGAGTCCCATAGTGCTCAGAGCCATTTTAATCATTTGAACCCAGAACGAGTAAGCCGGCCTGAGTGGCCGAGCGGTTAAAGGCGCTACAGTCTGGAACCGCACGACCGCTACGATCGCAGGTTCGAATCCTGCCTCGGACATGGATGTGTGTGATGTCCTTAGGTTAGTTAGGTTTAAGTAGTTCTAAGTTCTAGGGGATTTATGACCACAGCAGTTGAGTCCCATAGTGCTCAGAGCCATTTGAATCATTTGAACCCAGAACGAGTAAGCCGGCCTGAGTGGCCGAGCGGTTAAAGGCGCTACAGTCTGGAACCGCACGACCGCTACGGTCGCAGGTTCGAATCCTGCCTCGGGCATGGATGTGTGTGATGTCCTTAGGTTAGTTAGGTTTAAGTAGTTCTAACTTCTAGGGGATTTATGACCACAGCAGTTGAGTCCCATAGTGCTCAGAGCCATTTGAATCATTTGAACCCAGAACGAGTAAGCCGGCCTTAGTGGCCGAGCGGTTAAAGGCGCTACAGTCTGGAACCGCACGACCGCTACGGTCGCAGGTTCGAATCCTGCCTCAGGCATGGATGTGTGTGATGTCCTTAGGTTAGTTAGGTTTAAGTAGTTCTAAGTTCTAGGGGATATGACCACAGCAGTTGAGTCCCATAGTGCTCAGAGCCATTTGAATCATTTGAACCCAGAACGAGTAAGCCGGCCTGAGTGGCCGAGCGGTTAAAGGCGCTACAGTCTGGAACCGCACGACCGCTACGATCGCAGGTTCGAATCCTGCCTCGGACATGGATGTGTGTGATGTCCTTAGGTTAGTTAGGTTTAAGTAGTTCTAAGTTCTAGGGGATTTATGACCACAGCAGTTGAGTCCCATAGTGCTCAGAGCCATTTGAATCATTTGAACCCAGAACGAGTAAGCCGGCCTGCGTGGCCGAGCGGTTAAAGGCGCTACAGTCTGGAACCGCACGACCGCTACGGTCGCAGGTTCGAATCCTGCCTCAGGCATGGATGTGTGTGATGTCCTTAGGTTAGTTAGGTTTAAGTAGTTCTAAGTTCTAGGGGATATGACCACAGCAGTTGAGTCCCATAGTGCTTAGAGCCATTTGAATCATTTGAACCCAGAACGAGTAAGCCGGCCTGAGTGGCCGAGCGGTTAAAGGCGCTACAGTCTGGAACCGCACGACCGCTACGGTCGCAGGTTCGAATCCTGCCTCGGGCATGGATGTGTGTGATGTCCTTAGGTTAGTTAGGTTTAAGTAGTTCTAAGTTCTAGGGGATATGACCACAGCAGTTGGGTCCCATAGTGCTCAGAGCCATTTGAATCATTTGAACCCAGAACGAGTAAGCCGGCCTGAGTGGCCGAGCGGTTAAAGGCGCTACAGTCTGGAACCGCACGACCGCTACGATCGCAGGTTCGAATCCTGCCTCGGACATGGATGTGTGTGATGTCCTTAGGTTAGTTAGGTTTAAGTAGTTCTAAGTTCTAGGGGATTTATGACCACAGCAGTTGAGTCCCATAGTGCTCAGAGCCATTTGAATCATTTGAACCCAGAACGAGTAAGCCGGCCTGAGTGGCCGAGCGGTTAAAGGCGCTACAGTCTGGAACCGCACGACCGCTACGGTCGCAGGTTCGAATCCTGCCTCAGGCATGGATGTGTGTGATGTCCTTAGGTTAGTTAGGTTTAAGTAGTTCTAAGTTCTAGGGGATATGACCACAGCAGTTGAGTCCCATAGTGCTTAGAGCCATTTGAATCATTTGAACCCAGAACGAGTAAGCCGGCCTGAGTGGCCGAGCGGTTAAAGGCGCTACAGTCTGGAACCGCACGACCGCTACGGTCGCAGGTTCGAATCCTGCCTCGGGCATGGATGTGTGTGATGTCCTTAGGTTAGTTAGGTTTAAGTAGTTCTAACTTCTAGGGGATTTATGACCACAGCAGTTGAGTCCCATAGTGCTCAGAGCCATTTGAATCATTTGAACCCAAAACGAGTAAGCCGGCCTGAGTGGCCGAGCGGTTAAAGGCGCTACAGTCTGGAACCGCACGACCGCTACGGTCGCAGGTTCGAATCCTGCCTCGAGCATGGCTGTGTGTGATGTCCTTAGGTTAGTTAGGTTTAAGTAGTTCTAAGTTCTAGGGGACTTATGACCACAGCAGTTGAGTCCCATAGTGCTCAGAGCCATTTGAATCATTTGAACCCAGTACGAGTAAGCCGGCCTGAGTGGCCGAGCGGTTAAAGGCGCTACAGTCTGGAACCGCACGACCTTTACGGTGGCAGGTTCGAATCCTGCCTCGGGCATGGATGTGTGTGATGTCCTTAGGTTAGATAGGTTTAAGTAGTTCTAAGTTCTAGGGGATTTATGACCACAGCAGTTGAGTCCCATAGTGCTCAGAGCCATTTGAATCATTTGAACCCAGAACGAGTAAGCCGGCCTGAGTGGCCGAGTGGTTAAAGGCGCTACAGTCTGGAACCGCACGACCGCTACGGTCGCAGGTTCGAATCCTGCCTCGGGCATGGATGTGTGTGATGTCCTTAGGTTAGTTAGGTTTAAGTAGTTCTAAATTCTAGGGGATTTATGACCACAGCAGTTGAGTCCCATAGTGCTCAGAGCCATTTGAACCATTTGAACCAGAACGAGCAAACTTTGAACAGCATAAAAAAAGACCAGTATTTCACTGTAGACATCAGAATACGTACACCAACAGACGCGTGGCACACGGCTGTTACTCAGTTAGCGTGTGAGACGCCCACCGTGACTGTCACCACGAAGGATCGCGCGCTGATAGTAAAGCTCTTTTGCAAGAACGGTGAGTGTGCGTCAGTAGCACTGCATAAGTTCTTGACAATCCACGGCAAGAAAAATTGATCCGATCTCTAATAAGGATGGAGGATTACAAACTTCGAAAAGAGTCTTTTGAAGTGCAATATGGCAGAGGGAGGGAAGCAGTTGATCCGAAGTCTATCAAAAACGTGGGCACAGCATTGCAGGAGGAGTCGAGCGGTGGTGTCCTAAAGTGCAGAGCAAGGGGAACTGCCCCGAATGTTGGACATGCCTGCCAGAACAGTGCGGAAGATACTACGAAACATCCTGCATTGCTTTCTATACAAAACCACCCATGTTGAGGATTTGCTTACTGCTTATCTACCAACAAGACGAACGTTCGCTGTGGTATTACTTGCTCGTATGAAAGTGCACAATAAATGGCCATGGAAGGGGATGGGCAACATAAAAATCTCACGCACATCACACATTGAAACGGATCTTCTTGTCCCGTTCCATATTTTTTCCAATAAATTTCAGTATCGGAGAACTACAGCCAGAGTGCTTTGACTCCGTGTATGACAAACAGAAGAGAATGGACCAAGTGGTGTTTATTTATTTATTTATTTTATTTCATGTGTGCCATGTTTCTTTGTATCCTTTCCCATATGCGACCTTGGACTGTATGAATGAGATCGTATGTGGTGTACCAGCTCTGGTCAGAGGTCGTGGCATTGCATGTGTAGAGTCGTTCTGTGGTAGGATAGTACCAACCCCCTAAACGTGATCAAGTTTAGCAAAGATGGTGGGCAAGTCCGGTCAGAGAGATCGCGAAGGTCCGAGGATTGGCTCTGTTAGGTTGGCGAATCATCCCCTTCACCACTTTTTGAACGAATAGCTGTTAGGCGAGGTGTCCGGTGGAGCACTTGTTCCTGGGTCGCGGCGCTGGACAGACATGGAGACGCAGCTTTCGTTTTGGTAATGTTAACAAAGGTATTAGATTGTCTGAAATCTGCTCGGTAATGAAGTCCAGATGTTGAAATCAGGTGCGAGATTACTACTAAACCCCGTAAGAGAATTTATTTTCATAATTTATTAGAATTTCAGTAGAACTTTGCGTTTGTGCCTTGGTCAGGCCACACATCATGGGCCTTAAGCTCACGGTCATATTCTTGCTCTGCGATTAACGGAAATTCATTCATTCAATGTATTTCAATCTGCTCTTTCGTTTACAGTAATACTTTGGAGGATTTTTCAAAAATGGTTCAAATGGCTCTGAGCACTATGGGACTCAACTGCTGAGGTCATTAGTCCCCTAGAACTTAGGACTAGTTAAAACTAACTAACCTAAGGACATCACAAACATCCAAGCCCGAGACAGGATTCGAACCTGCGACCGTAGCAGTCGCGCGGTTCCGGACTGCGCGCCTAGAACCGCTAGACCACCGCGGCCGGCCAAAGCGTCTTAAGTATGGCGTTACGCAGGTATGATGATACTTCCCGCTGTTCAGTGGTTTTTCCATGGCGACTCATCCTGTGATAGTTGTGTAGCCATATCTTGTTTCTAGCACCGAGTGCAACGTCAGACTAGCACTCTGATGCGTCTGTTTTGTCTTTGCGGTCTTCGAGAATAAGTGGATAGTGATTCCCTGTAAGTTTGCTTCCCTACTCATTGATTCTACACACTAAACTCAGTAACTATTTTGTTGCCAAATCCCCGGCAGATATTAAAAATTACTCACAAGTTACCTATCTTTACCGTTTTCTGTGATCCTCAGTCTTTTGTCTTCCAATCACCAATCGAGACCAGTTCCTTCATCTGTTACTTAATTAACAACTCTTCCTTCTCATAGGTGCCCTCAACATATTGTTTCTACCTACCTCCACTCTCCTCTACCTTTGACGGAGGAACTGCACTGATAAAATACGAAATGAGCGGAGTCCCCACTAAATCGACAAGGAGAGTAGTATGCGAAATTTGGAGGGTGGAGCAGAAAGGTGTGGCATGAGTTAGGGTAGCACGGTACTGTTGGGGCAACTAGATAGCCATATTGGTAGGGGAATACCGGGTGTAGAATAGGGGCGTCCTTAAAGTTCTGGTTCTAAAACTCTGTACATAGAGAACCACTGCCCAGAACGAGTAAGCCGGCCGGAGTGGCCAAGCGGTTAAAGGTGCTACAGTCTGGAACCGCACGACCGCTACGGTCGCAGGTTCGAATCCTGCCTCGGGCATGGATGTGTGTGATGTCCTTAGGTTAGTTAGGTTTAAGTAGTTCTAACTTCTAGGGGATTTATGACCACAGCAGTTGAGTCCCATAGTGCTCAGAGCCATTTGAATCATTTGAACCCAGAACGAGTAAGCCGGCCTGAGTGGCCGAGCGGTTAAAGGCGCTACAGTCTGGAACCGCACGACCGCTACGGTCGCAGGTTCGAATCCTGCCTCGGGCATGGATGTGTGTGATGTCCTTAGGTTAGTTAGGTTTAAGTAGTTCTAAGTTCTAGGGGATATGACCACAGCAGTTGAGTCCCATAGTGCTCAGAGCCATTTGAATCATTTGAACCCAGAACGAGTAAGCCGGCCTGAGTGGCCGAGCGGTTAAAGGCGCTACAGTCTGGAACCGCACGACCGCTACGATCGCAGGTTCGAATCCTGCCTTGGACATGGATGTGTGTGATGTCCTTAGGTTAGTTAGGTTTAAGTAGTTCTAAGTTCTAGGGGATTTATGACCACAGCAGTTGAGTCCCATAGTGCTCAGAGCCATTTGAATCATTTGAACCCAGAACGAGTAAGCCGGCCTGAGTGGCCGAGCGGTTAAAGGCGCTACAGTCTGGAACCGCACGACCGCTACGGTCGCAGGTTCGAATCCTGCCTCAGGCATGGATGTGTGTGATGTCCTTAGGTTAGTTAGGTTTAAGTAGTTCTAAGTTCTAGGGGATATGACCACAGCAGTTGAGTCCCATAGTGCTTAGAGCCATTTGAATCATTTGAACCCAGAACGAGTAAGCCGGCCTGAGTGGCCGAGCGGTTAAAGGCGCTACAGTCTGGAACCGCACGACCGCTACGGTCGCAGGTTCGAATCCTGCCTCGGGCATGGATGTGTGTGATGTCCTTAGGTTAGTTAGGTTTAAGTAGTTCTAACTTCTAGGGGATTTATGACCACAGCAGTTGAGTCCCATAGTGCTCAGAGCCATTTGAACCATTTGAACCAGAACGAGCAAACTTTGAACAGCATAAAAAAAGACCAGTATTTCACTGTAGACATCAGAATACGTACACCAACAGACGCGTGGCACACGGCTGTTACTCAGTTAGCGTGTGAGACGCCCACCGTGACTGTCACCACGAAGGATCGCGCGCTGATAGTAAAGCTCTTTTGCAAGAACGGTGAGTGTGCGTCAGTAGCACTGCATAAGTTCTTGACAATCCACGGCAAGAAAAATTGATCCGATCTCTAATAAGGATGGAGGATTACAAACTTCGAAAAGAGTCTTTTGAAGTGCAATATGGCAGAGGGAGGGAAGCAGTTGATCCGAAGTCTATCAAAAACGTGGGCACAGCATTGCAGGAGGAGTCGAGCGGTGGTGTCCTAAAGTGCAGAGCAAGGGGAACTGCCCCGAATGTTGGACATGCCTGCCAGAACAGTGCGGAAGATACTACGAAACATCCTGCATTGCTTTCTATACAAAACCACCCATGTTGAGGATTTGCTTACTGCTTATCTACCAACAAGACGAACGTTCGCTGTGGTATTACTTGCTCGTATGAAAGTGCACAATAAATGGCCATGGAAGGGGATGGGCAACATAAAAATCTCACGCACATCACACATTGAAACGGATCTTCTTGTCCCGTTCCATATTTTTTCCAATAAATTTCAGTATCGGAGAACTACAGCCAGAGTGCTTTGACTCCGTGTATGACAAACAGAAGAGAATGGACCAAGTGGTGTTTATTTATTTATTTATTTTATTTCATGTGTGCCATGTTTCTTTGTATCCTTTCCCATATGCGACCTTGGACTGTATGAATGAGATCGTATGTGGTGTACCAGCTCTGGTCAGAGGTCGTGGCATTGCATGTGTAGAGTCGTTCTGTGGTAGGATAGTACCAACCCCCTAAACGTGATCAAGTTTAGCAAAGATGGTGGGCAAGTCCGGTCAGAGAGATCGCGAAGGTCCGAGGATTGGCTCTGTTAGGTTGGCGAATCATCCCCTTCACCACTTTTTGAACGAATAGCTGTTAGGCGAGGTGTCCGGTGGAGCACTTGTTCCTGGGTCGCGGCGCTGGACAGACATGGAGACGCAGCTTTCGTTTTGGTAATGTTAACAAAGGTATTAGATTGTCTGAAATCTGCTCGGTAATGAAGTCCAGATGTTGAAATCAGGTGCGAGATTACTACTAAACCCCGTAAGAGAATTTATTTTCATAATTTATTAGAATTTCAGTAGAACTTTGCGTTTGTGCCTTGGTCAGGCCACACATCATGGGCCTTAAGCTCACGGTCATATTCTTGCTCTGCGATTAACGGAAATTCATTCATTCAATGTATTTCAATCTGCTCTTTCGTTTACAGTAATACTTTGGAGGATTTTTCAAAAATGGTTCAAATGGCTCTGAGCACTATGGGACTCAACTGCTGAGGTCATTAGTCCCCTAGAACTTAGGACTAGTTAAAACTAACTAACCTAAGGACATCACAAACATCCAAGCCCGAGGCAGGATTCGAACCTGCGACCGCAGCGGTCTTGCGGTTCCAGACTGCAGCGCCTTTAACCGCACGGCCACTTCGGCCGGCTGGAGGATTTTTATTTATTTTCCATATGTTTCCTTTGTGAACTTGCTTTCGCACTACGTGGTTGGTTGGAGCAACCGCCACATTGATAAATTGTAGTTTCGTTGTGAAAATGTTTTGTATGCGATAAATAATCATACGATAGTCGGCGAGTATAAAATAAGGAAGGAATAATCTTGTGTGTTCGTATTTATCTGGATTTCTATTGGCTACCGAAACTTGGCCAGCATTGAAGTGATGATGTTTCCCCCCTTAACTATCTGATTTGTTGGCGATGTCGTGCGTTAAGTAAAATACATGGCTTAGACTCGTGCCACTAGGAAAAGTATCGGATTTTAATGCCCTTTGATTTGATAAAGACCTGCGAAATATTCTTCCACCCTGACCTAGTTTTGCTTGTAGTGTCATTGCTGAACTTGTTCTGAGTTACCTATAGCAACTGAATGTAATAAGCATGGGTTTAGGTATAATTGTGTGCTCGTATAAAATTACATTGAAGCCAGGTCTGCGCTACCCTGTACCATTCCACAATTACTTGGCGAAACTGAACCACGTTAACTAGAGAGACCAGTTTTGATGATGAATATTGCAAGAGAAACACGACTAGTTGTTGAAATACCATCGGTTCTGAATAAATATCAATTAATCTCTATCCTCGACTGATTATTTGCTCCCTCTAACATAAAGAATAGGTGAAACTCAGTACCACAGTCGAATTCTGGGTCATGAAAGCAAATAAAAGCTATATAATGCCTATTAAGCCAGGTATAGGTGCCTCGTGTAGTGGTTAAAAAATATTGCGTTATTCGTTACGTTCAAATTTTTACCGGTTGGGAAAACCTTCCGCTAGAAATTATTAATTCCCGGCATTAACTCGCAAGAGCCAGTAATTTCGTGGACCACACGAATTTAAGAAACCATTTACTACACACGGTAGCTTGAAGGAGCTGTAGGACATGACAACGCGACGGTAATCTTCCTACTTAGGTAGAGTTTTACCACCACCAGTACTGGAAGGTTACTTCATTCTGCAGAAGTGACTGTGTGGTACGGGTTGACGACATCGTTTATCATATGGCCGTATTTTTTCTAGAAGATCAGTACTGCGGGTCTTGTAACCTGTACTGGTAAGAGCTATGATAGTCTTTTGTGCACCAACGTCATTCAGCAACATGGATGTGTGGGCAGGATCAATTTATGCAAGATGGCGCTCCTCTGCTCATTGTACAGCCAGTGAAGATGCTGCTGCCGAATGATTTCGGAAGTGGCAGAATTATCAGTCGTGATTTTCCTACAGCGTGGCTGTCCAGACCACATGATTTTAATCGCTGTGACTTCTTGCTGTGGGATTAAGATGCTGTGTTCAGTGCTCCAATTACGAACTCAGCTGAATCGAAGGCTAGCATCTGGCAACGTATTCTGAGCATGACTCCCGATGCGCTCTGATCTGTTATGGAACATGCTGTTTCTCGATTTTAAATTGTTCAAAAAAATGGTTCAAATGGTTCTGAGCACTATGGGACTTAACATCTATGGTCATCAGTCCCCTAGAACTTAGAACTACTTAAACCTAACTAACCTAAGGACAGCACACAACACCCAGTTTTAAATTGTTGCACATAACAGTGGACAGCATATTGAACATGTCTTGCGCCAGTAAGACCACAATTTGGAACTGTTGCCATTATGTTTTTATGCTGTTTTTGGAGCGAGAACAAATAAAAACAGATTTCAATTCGTTTTGTATGCCGTTTTAAGCCTCACAACAATCAAAACAGATTTCATTCATCAGATGATGGTAGATGGGCTTACCTAAATAAAAATATCACAGCTGTTGGCTGACGAGTTGTTGGAGTCATGCACATTGAACAGTGCTGATAGCATAATGAATAATTCAAACCACCGTCGTCTGTTGCGATCCATCTGTTACTTGTAGTCGACCCCGTTTACGTTAAGATACTTACAGAGCCACCTACTTGCAAATATTTTCGTTAAAGCTTTTTTGTTCCATAAGGTTTTCCAGTGCGTCAGTAATATGCTGTACAAAAATGGTTAAAATGGCTCTGAGCAATATGGGACTTAACTTCTAAGGTCATCAGTCCCCTAGAACCTAGAACTACTTAAACCTAACTAACCCAACGACATCACACACATCCATGCCCAAGGCAGGATTCGAACCTGCAACCGTAGCGGTCGCGTGGTTCCAGACCGCAGCTCCTAGAACCGCTCGGCCACCCCGGCTGGCAATATGCTGTACAAATTTGATCTCATTCTGAGCAGTGGTTCTCTGTCTACAGTGTTTTTGAAATGGAACTTTATTTATAGACATCTGTATAAACCGCAAATAGTTGAGGAGTTTGGGTATATGTGCCACCGTGAGATGAAGGGTCTACCGCAGGAAGGGAAGTCGTGACATGATACCTCAATTTTTCACAAGACGTGTATCCCAAACACATAAAGAAGGGCCTCAGACTGTATGGTGAAAATTTCAGTACACCGCAGAAGACCTTGGTCTAGACATCAGAGGCTGTACTATTTTTTGCACAACATAAAACATTTTGAGCATTCATTATTCACACTTACAAATACAAATGGTTCAAATGGCTCTGAGCACTATAGGACTTAACATCGGAGGTCATCAGTCCCCTAGACCTTAGAACTACTTAAACCTAACTAACCTAAGGACATCACACACACCCATGCCCAAGGCAGGATTCGCACCCGCAACCGTAGCGGTCGCGCGGTTCCAGACTGAATCGCCTAGAACCGCTCGGCCACAGCGGCCGGCCTTACAAATACAGGTGTGCATGTAACAGTCACGAGAAATGAAAATGTCTTACAATATTATCGGTTAGATGTTATAAGGCAATAGGATTTGACAAATTTTTCAGAAAGTTTTCACTCTAGAATGTGATGCTATGTTATGCGGTCGACCTCTTGAGGACCACTGAAATTCAGTACCCTCCTATAGCCAGAAGCTTTTCTTTTGAGCAGATTCCCATCAGATTTGTATCACGTGGATGGCTTATGAACACTCTACTCGTGGTTAAACTGGCAAAGATACAATACCAATCATTTTAGCTCAGATAAAAACCTGTACATTCCGCGTAGTATGAGGAGATGACTCCGAATGGCTCACAAACTGGAGCGTGTATTGGACTCGTTCTGTGATCAAATGTGTCAGTGTAACGAAGATGTGACTCTCTATAAATTACGCAATGGATTTACATCCAGATTTTCATTGCCAAACGAACAGCGAGAATTGAACATGAGATATCAACTTCACAAACGCAGTGTTAAGTTTTACAAAAGTTAAACTATTTCTTTTGAAGCAATCAAGGTAACTCAGAAAAATGTAATTAGTGATTTGAGGGAAAATGTTTATATAAATTTTAATTGCCAAATGAACACTGGAAAATGTGCTAATGGCTTA
The DNA here is from genome assembly GCF_021461385.2 of Schistocerca piceifrons. Lineage (NCBI taxonomy): Eukaryota > Metazoa > Arthropoda > Insecta > Orthoptera > Acrididae > Schistocerca > Schistocerca piceifrons. The sequence continues at coordinate 645,710,936 of NC_060142.1, forward strand.
AAAATCGTTCAGGGTGAGCTCGTTTTGCAAAAAAAGAAAAAGGTTTTGTTACTGAAAATAAATCAGGGCAGTTAAGAAAAAAAACTTCATTTCAGGGAGAACTGAAATATATCACCATCGCTGCTAGTCGTGTAAATCAGACGTACACAAGTTCATGTCTTCAAGGCCTGGTCACTTGCCTCATGATTAGTTCATTTGGCGTGATATTTAACTGTAAAAGAAGCTTTATTCGAACCAAGTAATAAATTCAGGACATTTATAGAACACAGAAAGCTAGGAACACTCTGGTATCCTGGTCCGACAGTTTTGACAGACTACCAGAAGGCCAGGACACAGACAACAGTCGCTAGGCGGCGACCCTGTAAACTGCGAGCGCTGCTGTCGCCGCCACAGCGCTGTGATCGGGCCATGCCTGCCACGCCATCCTATGGCGCTCACGGAGGACCCTGTAAAGTCTGCTGCGCAGGGGCTCAGACTGCAGTCGTGTGCCGACAGCGCTCGTGATAGTTTGTCCATTTGTTGTTTCCATAGTTACTGCGTGTTGCTATACGGTTTGGTTTTGCTCTCTGGTCTTGGTATTTCACTGTGTGTGTGTGTGTGTGCGCACGTTGCACTGGCGATTTCTCATGGACGCCGTCGGCGATTCGGCTGGTATGCTCTGGTCTCGCTCGATTCCAGTTACTAGAATTGGTGATGAGGTAAAAGATAACAGTGCATTGTGGACGCAGAACTTGTACAATTCATGGAACAGCAACAGCTGCTCCTGCAGGAGCAATTGCAACAGCAGTTCCAGCAGCAACTGGGTGTTTTGGTTCAGGAAATTCAATTGCTGTCAGAACGATTCCATATACGGGGTACACATTCCACCCGGACTGTCGTCACCTCCCAAACAGGGTCCTGCCCATTCGTATTTCCGCTGCTTAATAATACCAAGGAGGATTGGAACACTTATCTGCAGTGGCTGAAACAATACTTCGCCACTTTTCAGGTTTTTGATGATGCTCCCCAATGGTCGCTCTTACTTTCTTGGGCTTCTCCAGAGACATTTTTCTTACTCCAGAAGTTGTCTCCCCTCTCAAGCCCAGCTGCACTCACTTTCGAGGAAATGTGTTCATTGCTGTAGAACTATTTTTCATAATGGTTACATGTGGTCACATCGCGCCTCGAGTTCCATCAGAATCACAAGCAAGTGGGCCAATCGTGGTGCTCGTGAATAACAGATTTGCAAGATCTGAGTCGTCATTGTGATTTCACTTGTGCCAATCTGTCTTGCAAAACCTCATATACCGATTCCCTGAATGCTGACATAGTGATCCAATTGCCTCCGATCCACAAGTCCGCACTGCAGTGCTCAAGATAGACAATCCTTTTCTTGGATGACATACTGAAATAGCAAATTCTTTCGAGATCGTGCACGCTGCAAATAAACGTCTTATGGCTGGAATGCACAGTGCTGGCTATGGTCCAGCAGCCAAATGGCTCCCTCCAGCTTTTTTAAGATTTTGAGTCGATGATCAGTACCCAAGCTCTACTGCAAACCCACCCCATATGACATCAAGAGAACTTCCTGGTAAAGCTTGGTGGAAGTGAATGTTGTTCTAAACTTTAGCCTCTGGAGCAGACCTGACATTCGATCAACTGAATATCTCATGATTTCACATCAATGTGGAACGACAAAACACCTTGGATGGGTTTCCCATTACTGTTATTCATGTTGTGGTGGTCACGCACCACAACCCTATCTTGAGGTGAACTATGAACTCCTGATTGGCCCACTTATTTTCGGAAGTCAGCTGATCCCATCTCCAGGTGTGGACTCGCTTTTCTCATTGTTTGTCAGTCTTTTCCATTGTGCTCCTGCTGGATGCAGAGGTGGGCACCCACTGTGTTGTTACCCTGACTACCTTATGCACTCAGGTCTTAGAACTCCTCCATCATGGGCATTGGGCTGTGTCATGGATGAAAGCCCTTGCCAAGTGACGTTTCTATTGGTGAGCAGTGCACAAGAATGTGGAGGCTATTGTGCACTGCTGTTCTGGATGTGCTCACAATCAGGCTGCCCCTTCCTCAGCTCGGTGCAGACGCTTATTTAAACTACCCCAATGAGATCAGTGAGGTGTCCACCACTGCGGCTGCCACACTCAGTACTGTTCTGCAGATTCTCGCCATTGAAGGGCTTCCCACACCTTCACAATTGGCAATGAGCCCCAATTCACAGATATGCCCTTTCAACAGTTCTGCACCACCGGCCACATCAATCACCCATGTAGCTTTCTGTTTCAACCCCTCCTCCAATGGCAAAGTGTAGGAGATGGCGTGAACATTTAAGCAACAAATTAAAAGGCTGTGGGAGTATCTACCATGATAGCAACAACCATGATGTTCCTGAGCATCTGCAGGTCCACCCCTGTCCATGTCCACAGCCCAGCAGAACACCTCCGTGATCGAGAGCAGTGCATCCTCTTCCATCTCCTGGAATTCCAACCCAAGGAACCCTAGCTCTGACATGCTCGACGATGACTTCCAGGTTTGGCTGTTTGGGTACTTTCTTGTTGGGCAAAACCCTCATGGATACCAGCTACTATAGTGGCTACTCATGGGCAGCACCTTATGACAGTTGATATCTCAAGAGGTTTGGAGTGTCAGGACATGCACCAACTCAGTCCTTGCCACCAGCCTACACCTTCAGCAGTGGACCGCTCTCACATCTCCCTTAGTATTTGTGTTGGATGATGATGATGATGACCATGATGATAATGGTGATGAGAGAAGGGACAGGGTGAAACCGAGTGCCAGCAGATAGCCTACTTCTCATGGATAGCACAAGGGGCCACCAATCTTTATGTCCAGATCTGAAGGATGGACCACAGTCAACAGTGTCAGATGCCCTCACTTCAAAAGACAGTGCAGAGATGTTTGGTCTTTAAACCAGGACATTGACACAAAGTTCCGTAATCAGGAACTTTATGCCACCACTTCTCCTCCCCTTGCCAGCCAATTACTGAAAGTAAAAGTTTCTTCCACCACCAAGACTTGAAAAATAAATTAAAATTAATGTTCCCATTTGGACCTCTGAAAACCACACATGGTGATAGAGGATGGTATGTAGGCCGAGTTCACGGTGGAGACACATCATGTTTCGTTCAGGTCACGCGGGCGTCTGATATCCCAGGATTGTGCCAACTTAGTGGGGACATGGTAAAAACCCTGTTAAGGTAATTGGCAAAAAAGGTGCGATAATGGGAACAGAGCACAACCTGCACATGTGCGTACCGGCTGCTGTGTCTGATCGGTCCTAGGCGCTTCAGTCCAGAACCGTACTGCTGCTACGGTCGCAGTGTAGGGAAGCAGCATACTCACGCCTTATAAAATTCACATCAGTCTTTCCATTGTGTGCCAGCCTAGTCCGCTGTAACTAGCTCTGACGTCATAAATATTGCGCAATACTTTAAAATGAAGTAAATAACCTGAAACGTTTCTAGCATGTCAGGAGTAATACAAAATCAGTATGTGTTGGATATCAGTTCAACAACTTTAACCATTTTCGAAATTTGGATGTTTTTATATTTAGATTCCTTTTGCATAATAATTTAGTAGAAACAGTATTCTGGATCTCACAAATTAAAATTTTAGTTGAAATTCATGATTTTCTGGTTTTTGTCTTAGAAATTAAGGAAGCAATGATTTATTCGATAACTTAAAGTGGTGAATTACTAGCCCAGCGGCTAGTCGGGAGAGCAGATTTGATCAGGCGTTCCCTTAGTCATCCACACCGCGGCGTTATATGTAAGAACGCTGCGTGAGAGGAAAAAGGCCCCAGTTCTCTCCAGATGCTGATTAGCGCACCACCAGTGCTGGGAGTCGCGTCACGTCGCTATCGTTGATATAAACAGCCTCGGATGCAGTAATAAGTTACTCAGGATATGCATAACCATGAAATCGTTCTCGAGTGAAGTGTTAATTTTGGGATGACGTTAATGATATATCTTTAGTTTGTGTATGTCGTATTTTCACATGCCGCTGCAGGACGGACATTCTATCATTATTACCGTGGCGTTTGATGAACATTATCATCAAATTATGGCGAGCATTCACTTAAACATTTAATTTGAACGGTTATAGTTGCATCAGCGCATTAGACTCTGAACTGCTCTGGTAGTTGGATTGTGTGGATTCTTTTTGGTCTGTGACTTTCAGAATATAGTGAACATTTTAGAGAGAATGGTTTTTGATTATGAATCCCAGACAATCCCCTAATTCCTCAGAGCTATAAGCTGTAGCTATAAATGTATTTCTCAGATGATGTGGGCACTAGGAATTCTAATTGCAGGCTTCACGTTTTGCTAATCACTTTCTGGTTGCCAATATTGTGGTTAGAGAGCCAGTGTTGAGAACGGCAAACAACAGCATAAATACAAAACATTTATTCTATTATTCCACCCGCCGCCCCACATATGGTGCCAATCGGCTGGGAAAGAAACTGAGTAAAAGTGAAAGTGATTTTTAAATATTCGGATTCGGAAGCTAAATGCGACACGCAACTGAGCAATGGAACAGTGATATACAGTGTTACGTGTGCATGTGGATTGATGGAGCTGGCACTGAGTGTAGCGGCGCTGCCGGCATCGCGAGAGCCAGTTTCGCCTCACCGCAGTCGTCCGCCGGAGAAAGCGGAGCCGCGCCTGCAGTTGCTGGCCTCGCAAACACACAGCACCCGTCGAAGTGCCGTCTGCAGTTGAACGCGCCGCGTCGCTTCAGTAATCCCGGTACGCCACGCCGGCAACGCCATACGTCATGCAGAAGGAACTAAGTTAAGTGAAAAGCTGTTAAAATATTTATTAACCTGCACTAAAAGACTGTCGGCGATGGAACCGCCAGAAGAAACTGAGGTTAAATTTAAATCAGAACCTATGTCTGTTGCGGGAACTGTAAATCCAGAAAACGGTTCAAGTGTAAATATACATGAAAATAGTAATGTTAATGCGAAATATGAAGTATTGTCTCCTGACAGTAGTGTGAAAAGGGGCAATGATTCAATAATAGAGACCCCTGTAGTAAAGCAGAAATCAGAAATTGTTAATTTATTGGATGATAGTTTATCTGATGAGTTAAAAACGAAACAGTCATCAGAGATGGTATAGTTTAAAAAGGATAAGTTAGATATGACTGATCAATCAGATATTTCATTTCGTTTTGATGATTCTGGTATTGGAGCTAGTTTTTCGTCACCTGAGTGTGATTAAAAAACAGCTAGTGAGCAACCCAAAGATAATGGGGGTATTGATTTAAATGTTATATTACAAGCAATAGCTACCATTAATGCTAAAATGACAGCTGAATTAAAGTCTGAAATAACTGAGGTCAAAAGCAGTAATGCTGAATTAAAGTATGAGATTGTGGCCAGCCAAACTAATTTTAATAAACGATTGGAGGTAATGGACAATACCTTCAAGGCTGGTTGCAATAAGTTGAAAGAGGATCTGAACAGTTTGAATTATAAAATTGATTACAATCATGAGGATACTAAGGAAAAGGTTGCTCAACGATTTTCTGAAATGTATAAAACAGTAAAATCCGAAGTTGCTGAGGTTCGCAAAGACTTCGAAATGGAAGATGCGAAGCTGGAGCGCATGTTAACAGAAAAGATCGAGGCGGATTCTGAACTGTGCTCAGATAGGTTTAATGATGTTAATATAAACGTAAACACATGTCAAGCAGAAGTAGATGCAATCAAAACTGATACTACTCATATCGTGCAAAGAGTAGATAATGTTGAAATGAGAGTAGAAAATTAGTACTAACATTGCTAACATTGAGAGTAAAGTAGCTTCAGTAACTTCTGGTAATGGTAGCATGCAAAAAATTGTTGCTGCAAATGCCGCTTTTATCGGGGGTCGGCAGTTCTTGCGGCTCGATCCAGATAAAAATATCCACCCGCTAGATTTCTGGTACGATTTTGAAAATGTGATTCCACCAACTTGGTCTGAACGAGAGAAAATCTCATTTATCAGAAGCCATATAGCGGGTGACGCCATGCGTTCGTCAGCTGATGTTATGTTGAAGTGTAAAACATTAGCGGAATTTAAAACAGCTTTCCTTAATGAGTATTGGTCTAGTAATAAGCAAAATGAAGTGTTGCGAGAATTTTGGAGTGGAAAACGCTTCAATGCAGGCAAGGAATCTATTAAAGAGTTTGCCAGGTCACGGATCTCACGTTTGTCAGATTTGGCCGAAAAGCTAAAACCTGAAATGATAATACTAGGTCTTGAAGCCAAACTACCATGGTATCGGCAAACTAGAGTTATATCTGCCCCTAGAGACAATCTGGATCGTTTCATTGAATATTTGGAACGTGTTGAGCGTGTGGCTGTCAATGAGGAGCAAGCACGTAATAACAGAAATGCTAATAACACTAGTAGTAATTTTAAGAACGAGCAGAATGCCAATGTAAACATCAGAACAGTAAGTGTTCGCCATCCCAAGAAAGGTAGGAATTGGAGAAATAATTACCAGAACCAACAATGGCATTCAAATGGTAGTAATTTTGTTCCGAACAAAATTATGCAGGTAAACAACATTGCGGAAAGCAATGCTGTGCCAGTTAACTATAATGGAAATAAAGGAAACAGTAGTAGGCCGAGGCAGGAAAACTAGTTCCCGTCTATGAGGACACTGGCGCTCACCAGGCGGTTACTTTTCCTAAGCCAGTAATTACAGTAATTGGTAAGACAGATCTGAATACTCAGACTGAACATGCGGATGAGGGGTCGGTAGCATCTAAGGATACAGCAGAAATATTAGATCACTCACAATATTTAATAGATACCATGTTAGAGACGCTTTCTCAGTGGGAAGAGAAAGAGAAGGCGCAGCAGTGTAATGGTAGGGAAGAGCTACAAAATACTGAATTGTCAGGTGAAGAAGCAGAAGAAATTCATGCTTATATTTACGATGAGGATGATGTGCTCTTATCTAAAGTGCCTGTGCAGGATGTTGATACTGTACTAATAGATTTAGGACAGGAGGTAAGTGAGAATGTAGAGGGTAGCCTGTTGGGGGTCAATGAGCCCAGTAGCTGTGACCAGTTGTCATTTGAGAGGGAACCCGACGATAATAGTGAAAGTGGTTTAGCTGTAACTAGTGTTATGCCTGGTCTGAAGGCGCAGAATCGCTCAGACTACAGTAATTTGGGTCACGTTCAGCAAACTAAATGTAATGAAGTTGTGCGGTGTTGCGATTTGAAATTAATAGACCGACTGGCAAAGGCAGCTGAAAATGTAATTCAGGAAACCCCTACACACTTTGACCTAAATGTAATGAAGACAGATGTCAATCACTTTAGTTGGAGACAAATCCAAAAGGAACTATTGGATGAGTTTGAGGAACCACCTGTACAACCTAGAACAGGCCACCCTATAATAATAGTGAATATGTTGGGTATCAATGTACGTTGTCTCTTAGACAGTGGAAGTGAGGTGAGTGCGATATCTCAGTCCTTCTTTGATGCATTACCTGGTAAAGACAAACTTACAGTAATGAGGGTATCAGGACTAAGAATAATTGGTGCTTCTGGCAAGGTGTCAAAAACGGTAAAGCAAGAAGCTTTGCTGCCTTTTAACATTAATGGTAATTTAATTGATCATCCATGTTTAATTGTAAACATTCTCAGTATTGAGGTTTTAATTGGCATAGATTTCTTGTCAAAATATCAGAGTGTTGTTGACTTTGAAAGAAGCCAGTTAAAAATGGTCTTGCCGATAACCGGAGTAATTACAGTACCTTTTATTGATAAACATGTAGTAACTAGTGATGAAACTTGGGAGCTGCCTATACGAGTTCGGAAAAATAGGAGATATTGGGACGAAGGTGTTAATCTTAGTAAAAGTAAGCTAAACACAGAAGACGAAGAAGAAGAAGCAATTATTTTGGACAAGATAGAAGCTATATTGCAGGAAATCGATAAAATTTCAGCTAATCAGAAGGAAGAACTGAGACAGGTTTTAAAAAGGCATCATAAGGTATTTTCAGATCGACCTGGCGTGGTCAAAAGTTATGAATGTCAATTAAAAGTGAAACCTGGCCAAGCGTTTTTCAGGAAGCCATACCAAATACATGTAGCTAGGAAGGAGGCGGTTCGAAAGAAGATACAGAGAATGCTAGAGTGGGGTGCGATTGAAAAAGCGGTCAGTGAGTACAATAATCCTCTTGTTGTTGTACCAAGAAGAGACGGGAGTGTCAGATTGGTCTTGGACACTTGTTGGTTGAATGAAATAGTGGTTAGGGAAAGTGATAGAATTCTGTAGGGTGGAGGTTGTTCTGTAACCTCTACACAGTGTGGCAGCTGTGCAGTCCCAGCTGTGTGAGATCTTCTTTCCTTTTCAGGTCTCACTCATTCTTCATCTTTCCTATCCACCAAAATTTCGGCTCTTACTCTCAAATACTAAAATCTTCCTGTATAACTATCAAGCCAGCATTAAGTTAATGAACTCTGTAAGGAGGAGGTTGTTCTGTAACCTCTACACAGTGTGGCAGCTATGCAGTCCCAGCTGGGTGAGATCTTCTTTCCCATTTCAGGTCTCACTCATTCTTCATCTTTCCTATCCACCAAAGTTTCGACTCCCACTTTGTAATACAAAAATTTTCCGTCGTGGCTATCAAGCCATGAGTTCTGTAACCATTCTATCCACCGATTAGTGAAGAAAATACCTAATGTGACAAACCTAACTGTGACATAAACAACAGAGAAGTATGATGTAATTAAGATACAAAGGTATTTGAGTAACAAGTATGCATGGAACCCTGGTAATATTATAAGTACAAAGTTGTTGTTTTATTGGAAATGTTCCACCAACAGTAATTTAAAAAGACATACAAATTCGTGTACAAGCAGAAGCTGAAGTGGCAGTGAAACCTATTGTATGCTGTAGAGCTAACTAATTAATAGCAAAAGAGACTGCTTAGCATTATGAAAAATATGCAGATAAGTTGTAAGAATGAACTCACCTTATGTAGCAAGGAATGGCAGTGTAATAGAATTGAACAGTGTTTGTGGTTGAGACGTGAAGGACACGTCCTTGAAATATTTATAATGTTGGAGCTGGCCGTTATTTGGTGTAGTGTGTGACAGGACACACCTACACGTATTGAGGTTATGAGTTGGAGGCGTGAATGCGACCATAGGTACCCTTATGTTAGATGAGACAGAGCAGCTCATGGTGTCCTATAGGTTCAATGAATTCAGCATTACTCTCGGCCATAATTACTTAATGCACTTTAGTGGTAGGTCGAGAGAGACTACCTGTGGTTTCAGCATCCAATCAAGTGGAAATGGATTGCAACGTGAGCAAACTGATCAGCTGCAATACACTATAGATATGAAATAAATGTGCTATCCTATGCGCTAAATGTTAATAGAGTGACTGCTAAATAAGTACATACACTAGCAACATAATTGAGTAACATAATGGCAGACGTGAAACATTATTTATAGTTCAGCATAAATACACTTCGATGAAGTAAGTACATAATTGCAGATGTGGAACTGACACAGCAGCAGAGGACCAATAAGTGGATTTAGTAGTCAACTAAACGTAGTGTGTTTTGAGCACTTAGAACTGTACTATTACCACAAGTTACTCACATGTACGAAGAGGCTGGGAAGACAACTGGTAACCAAATATACTCATACTATCTCTAAGAATAAGGTAATCGAAGATGAGTCACTTAAGTGAATAAAATGCAGATTTGTCAGGAATGTACCGAGCATTGGTTCAGTGTTCCGGCCCAGAAATAATAAATTGAGATTAAATAGGATTTTTGATTGAATGCCTTGAGCATAAATTTTCTCTAGTACGTGACTAACGGCGTTTTGAGCCATTTGTTTACCGATTTTATGACAGTTAAGTAACCGCGAGAGTAAAATTGAAAAAGTTCTGTTAACTTTGTTCCAGCAACATATTGAAAGATAATATATATATATATATATATATATATATATATATATATATATATATATATCCCCATTTCATTGTGACCCACCCTTAGATATTAAGTGAACAGAGTCTGAGGCACTCTTTTTGTTTGTTCTACAGGACAAATCAGATAATGGCAGCCTGGTAGCTGTTTGAAAGCGTGGAGTGACTTGGACACAACTGACAGTGACACCTCCCCTTTCCCCATGTAATTTAGAGTGAACGTGAAGGACGCACACCATAGCAACTTCCCCTCCTCTACCCTTGTGAATGGAAATGTAGAACGCCAGCCAAAGTGACTAAAACCACATGTGTAAAAATGAAATTGCCATGATTTGTGAAATTTTCTTTCAGGTTTGGGAAAGACTGCTAAGATATAATTATCTGTTTATGTATCATGAATAACTGTGTTATTTTCTTTGAATCTGTGTATGTAAAAATATTTACAGACAATTTAATCGATTTAAGGTTTTCATAATTTTACATATTTTTATGTGTTTGTCTATCTAAGGCAATATGTACGCCAAAGTGTTTCATTGATTTTGCTTAAATTTTGAGTGATAATGTTGCTTAAGAGGCAGTGAACATGCCAGCAATTTAAATAATTGAAGTAGGTAACAAGTTTTCCTTTAATATTTCTATATGTTTACATTTCAATTTTAATTCTCATAGGGAGTTAAGCTGTACTCTTGCTTCCCTTTTTGTAATAAATTTTTTTTATTTACATTAAAAAAAATTAAGTAGAGGGTGATGTAGGGAAGCAGCATACTCACGCCGTATAAAATTCACATCAGTCTTTCCATTGTGTGCCAGCCTAGTCTGCTGTAACTAGCTCTGACGTCATAAATATTGCGCAATACTTTAAAATGAAGTAAATAACCTGAAACGTTTCTAGCATGTCAGGAGTAATACAAAATCAATATGTGTTGGATATCAGTTCAACAACTTTAACCATTTTCGAAATTTGGATGTTTTTCTGTAAAAATCATTGGCGCCACAGAAAAGAGCTAGAAACTTAAAAATTTATATTTAGATTCCTTTTGCATAATAATTTAGTAGAAACAGTATTCTGGATCTCACAAATTAAAATTTTAGTTGAAATTCATGATTTTCTGGTTTTTGTCTTAGAAATTAAGGATGTAAGAATGCTGCGCGAGAGAAAAAAGGCCCCAGTTCTCTCCAGATGCTGATTAGTGCACCACCTGTGCAGGGAGTCGCGTCGCGTCGGTATCGTTGATATAAACAGCCTCGGATGCCGTAATAAGTTACTCATGATATGCGTAACCATGAAATCGTTTTCGAGTGAAGTGTTAATTTTGGGATGACGTTAATGATCTATCTTTAGTTTGTGTATGTCGTATTTTCACATGCCGCTGCAGGACAGACATTCTATCATTATTACCGTGGCGTTTGATGAACATTATCATCAAATTATGGCGAGCATTCACTTAAACACTTAATTTGAACGGTTATAGTTGCATCAGCGCATTAGACTCTGAACTGCTCTGGTAGTTGGATTGTGTGGATTCTTTTTGGTCTGTGACTTTCAGAATATAGTGAACATTTTACAGAGAATGATTTTTGATTATGACTCCCAGACAATCCCCTAATTCCTCAGAGCTATAAGCTGTAGCTATAAATGTATTTCTCAGATGAAGTGGGCACTAGGAATTCTAATTACAGGCTTCACGTTTTGCTAATCACTTTCTGGTTGCCAATATTGTAGTTAGAGAGCCATTGTTGAGAACGGCAAACAACAGCATTAAATAAATAATAGGAACATTAACAATTATTCCACCCGCCGCCCCACAGGAGGTTCGAATCGTGCCTTGGGCATGGGTGTGTGTGTTGTACTTAGTTAGGTTTAGGTAGTTCTAAGCCTAGGGGACTGATGAACTCAGATGTTAAGTCTCATAGTACTTAGAGCCATTTGAACCATTTTTTTTCCACATGTGCATTCTGCAAGTATTGCCAAAAATCAAGGCATGAGGGAGAAGCACCTCCATACAGACATGCCAAGATCCAGCCATTTATTCAGAGAACCACACGAAACTTTGTGGAAGGAAAATATTCCACCAACAGATAAAGGAAGGAGTTAGGATCAATAACGTGTGGCGCCAGTCGTTCAAAAGATGCGACCATTTGTCGCCCCAACAACCAGATATCCGCAACGGCTACACACGTAATCGGTTATGATCATGTTCAACACCGCGATGATCGGCACAGAGTTGGCTGTCCGTCAGTCCATTGGCAAAGAGCCGTTGATCAGTGGGATACTTTCAATAGGCAACAAAAAGAAAGACGTCAAAAGTCGACCAAGAAACTGTGATGAATATGCCGCCAACCACAGTCCACCGTAACAATGGGAACTTGCGTTCTACAACGTTACCGGCTACAGCATGTAGAAGAAGGATATAAAAATCCTTTGTCTGTGGCTAGCGCATTCGTGGGAGTTCAGTGTGAGCATAACAGAGTTCCGAACTCCGTGATGTGTACAGACGCTTGAGTACAACGTCCTGGCCTAAGCAGAATCTGTGGAACTTCCGCTAAGTGAACCATTCCGGATGCCACACAGACATTTAGGTAAGCAGCATGTTGCAAAGAATCGTGGCAGCGCAGGGAGTTGTGACTGATCATCATACAGCCTCAACGACGTAAAGGTGGTCCCAAGGTAGCGGAGACGTTGGTCACAGAGCAAGGAGGTAGCCGACGACCAGTAGACAGTGCCGTGCATTTTGCACGTTCATCGCACTTTCAGGTGGTCTTCCATGAGCCATAATGGTGTCTAGGACCTGTGCGACCTCCTTCTGAGAACGAACTAGCAGCAGGATGTCAACTGTGTATGAGCGACATCGGAAGGTGTAACCGCTAAGGGGAGTCCAGATAACCGCATCATCATCAGGCCTATGAACGGCTCCAGCACTACTGCAGAACGGTGTATGAATTGTGGACAGTTTTGGTGGACTGTCCATTGGATCAGTATCAGACCTGTCACACGCCCACTGACATGGATCAACGAAAGTGCGCAGCTGAGGGGCCGCCGAAGGGGGCTGATGAGCCGTCCAGAGAAGCCACCGTTCTGTGACAGAAATTAGAATTACGTGGCGCATCCTGTCAAATGCACTGTCAAGATTTACAGCTGTGATTGCCGCTCGAAGTCTGCACGTGGCTGTCTGCACACTAATCGTTTCATGTGGCGTAGTTTCTTTCGGTGTAGAGTGCATGTGGTAAGAGGGGTCTGCAGCGCGTTGCCAGTAATAGCGCAAAAATCTTGTAATCTATATTTAGTAAGGTGATAGTGTGGTAGTGGGCTGTCGTAGTTCCATGTGTCGGTTTATGAACGAGAACAATAATGCCCTAGACAAAAGTTTGCGGGATCACAGCTGCAGACGTGATCAGTTGATTATATATGTCCGTCCTTCATGTAGACATGAGACATCAATACGTACTATAAAATGCAGCTGTGGGTCCTTCGATGCCTGGCGACTTGCGCAGCGCACCCCTGAAGATAGCGGTAGTCACTCTCTCGGAGGTGAAATGTTCCACTAACGAAATACCCTCTTCAAACGCGAGGGCGCGTGGAACGTTCACTGCGATAGTAACGAGGTCCAGGATGGCCCCGTCATCGCCACTGTAGACTCGGTGATAACACTCGACAACGCTATCGAACATGTCCGATTGTCAGATGATCCGCTGCGCATGGTGATCGACGAGTTCGGTGACTAATTTTTGTTTTTGATGTCTGCAATCCTGCATGAACAGATTCTCCCTCCACACCCCATCAGCTTTGCGGGCACGCGCCACAGCCACCTGTAATTTCCGGCGAATAATGGCTAGTATCTTCACCTTAATCATGCTGCGTTCAGTCTGCACCTCCGGGGAAGGTGCCTCGCCATTTAGGTCTCAGAGGGCGCTGAAGCAGAAGTCTGTAGTGTGCCTGTGCCAAGTGGCAACCTCGCTGCTCTAAGTGATGAACGTATGATGGAGCATCGGTTTTGCACATTCCAGCCACCATTCCACCACTAATGCTTATGATCGGGGACGCTGTTCGCACCGTTTCCACTTCTCAGTGGTACTTTGGCAACAATCAGGATCCTGCAGATGTTGAGTATTGAATTTGAATGCTGCCCTACTCCTCAAAAACCTCCTGGCGGGGAAGTAACAGTGCACCTGTGTACTTGCAGTGGTCAGAGAACATCAAAAACCATCCCGCGAGAGACTTAAATGCGGTCTGTCGACTTGAAGAATGGATCGCGTGAAGCGTGAATAAAAGGTGGTCCGCGTGCCGTACCTACCAGGTATCCCACAAGGCCAGATCGCCAACAATGAGACGCAGCTCTTAGCACGTTGTAAAATTTGGGTATTTGCCTTTCCGGCCGAGTACGCAGTTGAAGTTCCCACCACAGAGAAGATGTTCAGGTTGACCTAAAAACATTGGAGTAATCTCCGCCGCACAAAATCGTGCTGCTTCACGCCGACGCCCGGTACCAGAAGGCGCTTGGACATTAATGACACGCCTGAAGTTAATCATAAATGCCTTGCCCGTGACAGACGGTAGCTACGTGATGCCAGGGCCAAGGTGGTCACCATGTAATGCACAGATATTATATCCTGCTATCTGCGGTAGCGTTGGGAAATGCACATCCTGTAACAGTGCAATGTCTAGTTCCGAAGCCCATATCATTTCTTACAGGATCTTGACTGGCGCACGGACGCCGTTGGCATTCAGTGTCGCTATACGAAATGCTTGTAGGTGGGCGACACTGAGATGGGGCCCAGCAGGTGGCTGCTGCGAAGATACGGGGGCACCCGGCAGCAGGCGCTGCCGGCGTCCTTCCCACAGCCCGGAAGTTGACATCAGAAGGTCGCCTCCCCTTACGGCGGAGTCTCCCGTTAGGATCTGCTGTTTCTTCAAAATCCTCGCTCTGCCCCAGCGGTGTCTCGGCCGCCGTGGTATCCACATGTCCAACGACTGCCGACACCACCAGATCGGCTAGTATCGTTCCTCCTTCGGTAGGGACATCAGAGGCAGGAACATTCCGTTTCGTCGATGCGACAGCCATTAAAGGCCTCCGATCGTCTCCGACGCTGAAACTTCGGTTTGCGCAACAGGTAGTGATCACCTGGACAGGGAGAAGAGTTCTGTTGCGACGGCATACGACGCGTTCTTTTGCATTGTTTACGCAATCGTTTATCCGTGTCTGTAGAAGGCAGGGAGTGGCGCCGGTCAGGCGGAAAGGCCGCAGTCAGGACAACTAGAGAGTCGACCAAGGAGTCACGTTCGACATCAGCATCGACCACGGGCGCAGCCGGAGCAACCACCGTAGCTGAGGACTTGGCTGCGGCCACATCGTCAGTCACCTTGTCCACAGCCGGTTCGGGAAGGGCCAGAACGCTATCCATCAGCTGTTCACCTGATTCCGAGAGCCGCCAAGCGGGCGGTGGCGACTCAAGCGCCGCTGCATATGTGATCAGGAATATCGTAGATGACGAGGGAAGTACCACGCCTGTAGTCGGTAATTGTGTTATCTTTCGCTGCAGACATTCAGATCTGATGTACACCTAGAATAAGTACGCGGCTTCCATCGTACATGATTACTGCACAATAACCGCTGATGGTCAGATAAGACCAACTGTAATATGACGCAATACGTTAAGAACACGGCATATGTGCAAAAGGGCCCTGCAGTCTGCGTTACGGTCACGTACAGCGCCGTATGGCCAAAAAATCGCTATGACGTCGTCTGCAGGTATCTCGAATGGCAGTTCGAACACGCGAATAGATATAATGCCAAACTCCGCATGTTATATTTTGACCAAGCCGACGTGCCGTCAACGTGACACAAACGGAGTTCCTGTTTGGTTGCGCTTAAAACGCGCTGGCACACAGCATCATTGACCATTTTAATTAAAACGGCGTTACTGAGACTCGAAAGATGGATAACCAGAAGTTTCGATGGTGCAATGTTCGCCTCCTCACGAAGGAAACGTTCCACATCTAAGGCTTTCGGTGGTACATACTCCGGGCAAAAGTTGAAGTGTAATGTCGATTTTCTGTACTTATTTCCCACGATCGCAATGCGAGAAACCCGGGTCGCAGGCTGGGTCGCAATGTAAATAAACACGAGCTCACACCCTCCGCTGATGGAAGCACAGGACATCGTCTCCGGGCGGCCGCAGAGGCCAGACTGTGCGACCTCGGCCACACGCCACGTTTTTTTGCCCTTCATGACAAGCCATCCTGGGCTTAATTTCATCAAGATAATGCCCTTCTACATACGGTAAGAGTTTATACTTATTGTCTTCGTGCTTGTCAAACCCTACGCTGGCCAGCATGGTTTCTTCCCAATTCAAAATATTTCATGCATTAGACCAGAGCTCTCGAACCAGCAACAGGTTTTTATCAGTAGGACAAAATTTGGCACAATACCTTTCAAGAGGACATCCAACAATTCTAGCAATCAATGTCAAGCCGAATAACCGCTTGACTTGACTTGATTTGCTCAATTTGTCAAGCTCTTTCTCTTGAATACATCACCCAATTTTTTGAAATTGTAATCGTTTGTTTGTCTGTACATGTATGTCAACATATACCGATTTCTGACCCTTTTCGATAATTCCTTCGTGATGCAACCTGTTTTTCTTCTTTCTTTTTGTAAGAGTGTACTAAGGACTTCACAATGTGGTTAATCTTCTGTCACATTTAAAAACACGTCGTTTTTCCGCAACAAGGGGCCCTGAGACGAGATGCTCAGCCGCCCTGGGACAATGTTAAGAGCTCGTTGTTCGAATCTAGCAGCGAGAGACCTAGAACGGTGCCACGTGACTGTCCCACCGGACTTCTCTCACATATCCATATAGGAACCGACCACAGACCACCGTATATTGTTAGGCTAAAATGAAAGCAGACGTTTGTCCATGTATAGCCTCCTTTTGACGGCCAAGAAGACTAAAGGGCATGTCCACAGGATCAAAGATATTTTCAAGGATCAGAGCATGTGCAAAATCTCTAAATCAAAGAAAGCCTCCTAAGAAAAGTTTTATTGGCAAGAACATATGGTGTTTTTACCCTGAGGACGAGAGCGGAAAGCAGCAACTATGAAATTTGCGGCAAAAAGGAACGTGAATTGGCAAATAGGAATCCCGACAGAATGGTAGGGCAGAGATCGCGGAGCTGAGACGTCGTTAAGAGACTCGAAATTTCACTGCTGGACTTCGCAGAACCTTCGATGCAAGTCTTGGGAGACATCTGACTCCAGAGAGTCACTGCCATCAACACCAGACCTCCAGCCTTGGCCATATCCAAAAGACACGCACCACCCGATGGATACACGTCACTGCCACCAGCTGCAGCATCGAGACATGACCAGCCAACAAAGTCATCTCGTCCTGAGTGTACAGCTTCCTCAATCGTCATCTCCAGGATGCTGTACGGACTGCCTGATGATGACACGCGCTAATGCACTTTCTGCTAATTTTCGATTTCTCTCTTAATAGCAATAAGTAAAAACCATGTCAGCGTCACTGAGAGACATTTATTGATATTTTTACTAGCTGAGTACCCGGCGTTGCCTGGGTATGTTTTTATTCCAATCTACCATTAGTTCATTTCCTCTTTCCGCCTCTTACGTTCCGTCTCTTACTTCAACCCTGCTCCATTTCTCTCTTCCTTCACCCCTTCTCTCTCCAACTCTTCAAAAATGTGTGTGAAATCTTATGGGACTGCTAAGGTCATCAGTCCCTAAGCTTACACACTACTTAACCTCAATCATCCTAAGGACAAACACACGCACGCATGCCCGAGTGAGGACTCGAACCTCTGCCGGACCAGCTGCACAGTCCATGACTGCAGCGATCTAGAGCGCACGGCTAATAGCGCGCGACTCCAACTCCTCCACTCCCTCTCTCTGCTCACCTCCTCCATCACCCACTCTCTGTCTATGCGTCTCCTCTCTCCCCTATCTGTAAGTCTGCCCCCCCCCTACAACCATTTGCTCCTACTCTGTCTGTCCACCTTCTCCTTCCCCTCCATTTATCCATCTACTGCTCCCTCCTCTCACCGTCCAACTGCTCCTCCCCCTTTCCCTGTTTCTCATCTTTCTTTCCTCTGTCCATCTCCTAGCCCATCTCTCTGTCCTCTTCCCTTTCTTTGATCATTTCCTCCTTTCCCTGCGTCTGTTCAACTCGTCTTTGCCCCTTCCTGCCCTCTATTGTCCTATGTCTTCTCTGTCTACCTCCTGCTATTTCCTTTCTCTGTCCATTTCCCCATTCTCTCTCTCTTTGTTTCCACGTCCTCTCTCTCTTCCCACCATCTCCTACCCCTGTCTTTGACCATCTGGCTGCCTGTCCATTTCCTCCAGTAACTAATATGTGTACCAAATATATGTGCTTGTATGTATACTAAATTTGGTTGAAATCGATCAGGGGCTTAGGATGAGCTATCTGCCCTGCACAAGTATGCACATATGAAATATGTATCACATCTATTTGCGTATTTCACACGTACTTTTACAAATATTTCATCGCTATCTTCAGCCAATTTCGCTCTGCAGCTTCGACATCAAGAAGTTCAATATTTATGACGTCGTATATACCGAGTTATGTGCTGTATAATGAAATAATTTTGCTGGTCTATCTAGTGGTATATATGCCCATTGTCTGCAAAATTTGTTGCGAATAGAATTAGTGATAAAGAAGTGATAAATGAAAACGTTATGCATGATGCGGCAGTTTTTCAAGCATATCAGTGTTAATGACGTCATATCTCTTGATCAATGTGTAGTTAAATGGTATATTTTTGTATATACACTACTGCCCATTTAAATTGCTACACCAAGAAGAAATGCAGATGATAAACGGGTATTCATTGGACAAATATATTATACTAGAACTGACATGTGATTACATTTTCATGCAATTCGGGTGCATAGATCCTGAGAAATCAGTACCCAGAACAACCACCTCTGGCCTTAATAACGGCCTTGATACGCCTGGGCATTAGGTCAAACAGAGCCTGGATGTCATCTACAGGTACAGCTGCCCATGCAGCTTCAACACGATACCACAGTTCTTCAGGAGTAGTGAGTGGCGTATTGTGACGAGCCAGTTGCTCAGCCACCATTGACCAGACGTTTTCAATTGGGGAGAGATCTGGAGAATGTGCTGACCAGGGCAGCAGTCGAACATTTTATGTATCCAGAAAGGCCCGTACAGGACCTGCAACATGCGGTCGTGCATTATCCTGCTGAAATGTAAGGTTTCGCAGGATCGAATGAAGGGTAGAGCCACGGGTCGCAACACATCTGAAATGTAACGTCCACTGTTCGAAGTTCCGTCAATGCGAATAAGAGGTGACTGAGACGTGTAACCAATGCCACCCCATACCATCACGTCGGGTGATACGGCAGTATGGCGAAGACGAATATACGCATCTAATGTGCATTCACCGCGATGTCGCCAAATACGGATGCGACCATCATTATGCTGTAAACAGAACCTGGATTCATACGAAAAAATGACGTTTTGCCATTCGTACACCCAGGTTCATCGTTGCGTACACCATCGCAGGCGTTCCTGTCTGTGATGCAGCGTCAAGGGTAACCGCAGCCATGGTCTCAGAGCTGATAGTCCATGCTGCTGCAAACGTCGTCGAACTGTTCGTGCAGATGGTTATTGTCTTGCCAACGTCCCCATCTGTTGACTCAGGGATCGAGACGTGGCTGTACGATCCGTTACAGCCATGCGGATAAAATGTCTGTCATCTCGACTGCTAGTGATACGAGGCCGTTGGGATATAACAAGGCGT
This sequence comes from Schistocerca piceifrons, assembly GCF_021461385.2. NCBI lineage: Eukaryota > Metazoa > Arthropoda > Insecta > Orthoptera > Acrididae > Schistocerca > Schistocerca piceifrons. The sequence goes on from NC_060142.1 coordinate 645,730,712, forward strand.
TCCGTATTACCCTCCAGAACTCGTCGATTCCATATTCTGCTAACAGTCATTGGGTCTCGACCAACGCGAGCAGCAATGTCGCGATACGAAAAACCGCAATCGCGATATGCTACATCCGACCTTTATCAAAGTCGGAAACGTGATTGGTACGCAGTTCTTCTCCTTACACGAGGCATCACAACAACGTTTCACCAGGCAACGCCGATCAACTGCTGTTTGTGTATGAGAAATCGTTTGGAAACTTTCCTCATCTCAGCACGTTGTAGGTGTCGTCACCGGTGCCAACCTTGCGTGAATGCTCTGAAAAGCTAATCATATGCATATCACAGCATCTTCTTCCTGTCGGTTACATTTCACGTCTGTGGCACGTCATCTTCGTGGTGTAGCAATTTTAAAGGCCAGTAGTGTACATTCGGCGGAATATGTAGATGCTGTCTGCGAATTGTGTTCCGAATATAATTAGAAATAAGGAAGTAATAAATTAGAACGTCGTGCTTCATGCAGTAGTTTTACTTTGTAATACCGAAAACATAGTAAGCAATTGCAGTTTTTCCTTCCAACATTTTGTGGGGTCGTATAAGTTTAAAATTTTGTGTGAAGTTTGTTCCAAGTCTCTAGGGGCTCTCATTGTCAAGTACTGGATGACTGAAGTATGGGTATTCGCCCGCAGTGAGCTACGCTAGTTTTCCATACCCAGTCCCTACCTATTTGATGGGTTGATAGTTGTTACGCCCAAAACGCTTCTTTCCGTACATTAAGTGATCTGTGTACCAAATTTGGTTAAAATCGTTCCATTGATTTAGGAGAAATGTTTATCTATTTTTGTAATATGTGCAGAGTACGCGACCTATTACTATTGGCGGAAAGACATTATCATTTTCTACCGGTCATTTGAAAAGGGTACTTGAAATTAGCACCTAGCTTTGGCCCAAACAACTAGGGCAACAGGAACAGCAAATGACAACACCGTTGCAGCCAACAGATACTCTCAGAAAATTTGTTTTACAAATTAGCAGCCAAACAATTTGTAACTGTTGTTTTTTGAAATTGGATGAAACGTGATTCGAAACAGAGTTAATGAACTGTCTGCTGCTGATTTCCTATCAGTTGGGAAATTAACCCTCCTGCGCACCTTACGTTCCCTCGATTGTGGTGGCATCGGTTACCTCTCGTCTAGAAGAGATCTCATTGACAGAGGAACAAAGGAGAACGCTACAGACGGGAAACACACATATCTGGTACATAATTAAGATATATACGTGAAAAGTGAGGTAGCCTGTTACACTCGATGATAGATAGAACCGCTCAAAATCAATAAAAATGGTCCAGCACCGCAACATCTTGCTGCAGGTCAGGACGAAACAATAAAATTGCAATTAACATAAGAAATAAGATATGAACACTCGTTCAGCCATTTTCACAGAGTCTGCTAACAGAAAATCACGAGAAATCTACATGATTACTCTGCAGTTCACAGTTAAACGTCTCGCAGCGGGTTCATCGAACAGTCTTCTGGCTTTTTCATTGCCGTTCCAATCTCGAACAGCCCAGATTTCCCTTATTTTTGTCTCTGCTTATGACGACCATCTCTCCGTATGTAGGTGGGCACCAACAAAATATTTTTACACTCCGAGGAGAAAGCTGGTGACTGAAGATTCTGCCGCAACGAAAAATGACTTCGCTTTGTTGATTGTCACCGCAGGTCGTGCGTCATATCAGTGGCACTGTTCTCCTACTTCACTTTAATACTAAACGAGCTGCCCTTCTTAAAAGCTTTTTCCATGTCCTCCTTCAATCTTATCTGATGCGGATCCCACACAGCACAGCAGTACTCCGGACGAGGGTGGAAAAGTGTAATGTAAGCAATCTCTTTAGTAGACCTGTTCCATTTTCTAAGTGTTCTGCCAATAAACCGCGGTCTTTGGTTTTTGTTGCCCACAACATTATGTATGTGATCACTCCAATTTCACCCATTATATCCCATCGTATGATTTATCATACGGTTGCTCTTCTCAGGTATATTGTTTTTCAGAAGCTCTTTGTCAACAACTGAAATATTTATGTTTTATTGTTCGTTTGAAAGTCCATTGTTGAAACTAACAGTAGCAGTGGAGATCAGGGCTGTTTATTTCCTGGTGCAAAGCATTTGTTCTAGTCCTATTGATTCTGCTGCTTCTCGTCATGGGCTGTAAGTAATGATAAATTTATGATGTGCAGATTCATAATTTCTCTCATGTTATCACGGATTAATGATTTGAATACTTAAATGCAATAGATAAGCACAAATTGGAAGAGAGTATTTTATTTGCTTTGTTGTGACACTGGCATATATCTTTACATATAAAATGTCATACGGTGAGCAGTAAGGGGTCAATTTCTCGCAGTTGGACCGATTTATTTCAGATATAACATGGAAAAGGAGATGATGAAACTGACATAGGTCTGACATATTTTGTCTGATACGACTCACGAGCTTGAATTTGTATTTGTTGCGCCCACTAATGGTGAGGACACTGAGAAAGGTAGTGATACAGCAGGACAACCCGACGCTGTAGTTAGTTTAAAGAAGAAGGGTTTGGGACAAACAGCAGAGATAAGATCAGGAAATGCTGACGGCCTTGTTGAAAATGTTAAATCTGTACCCACTCAAAAGGAAAATCCCTGCTGCTCCAAATTACGATTGCTGTCCCTATTTAGGAAAGCAAGCTACTGGATAGAAGAAATACTAGATTATTCACAAAAATTTGAGATATCTCCACACATCACACTCCACTCCAATAGATCTCTTTCGTAAAGTTTTTAATGCTGATTTGGTTGAAAATGTAACGAGAGAGACAGTAAAATATGCTGATCAAAAGGGACACAACATACAAATAAGTCAAGACGACATATACATATACATCACTATTTTGTTGTTACCTGGATATTGTAAGATCATGCATAGAGGTGTGTACTGTTTCGAATTCTATCTCCAGAAATACTTCCGACAAAATTCATAGCTTCTTCCATGTCAATGATAACGACAGCATTGAATATGAAGATAAAGTTTATAAGGTTTGGACACTAATTTAACATCTAAATAAGAAATTTCAAGACATCCTTGGATGAGGCCATGGAGCCTTATTATGGCCACCACTTTATGAAACAGTTTATAAGAGGCAAGCCAATTCGCTATGGTTTCAAATGGTGGTGTTTAGCTACATCTAATGGATATCTCATCAAATTTGAGCAATATGTTGCAGCAAGTCAAAGAGATCCCCATAAGCCACTGGGACATTCGGTAGTTGAAAAGCTCTGCGTGGGCTACATCCCACAGAACAGCACAATGCACACTGATATTTATCTTAATTCTTTGCCCCTAATTGAATCTCTTGCTTCAAATGGAATCTAATGCATAGGGACCCTGAGATATGACCGAATGGAGAAGGCACCCATACCAGATATAAAGAAGGCACCACGAGGTACTACTCATGAGTGACTTGATACAGAGAATTCTATCACACTTGTAAGATGGAACGACAGTAGTCAAGTGACTCTGGGGACAAATGTATTGGATGAAGGTGTACTGGGTGAACGCACATGCTTGTGGTGGAATAGAGAGTGAAGTGAGAAGGTTTCCATACCACAGCCTTCCCTTGTACAGGAATATAATTGGCACATGGAAGGGGTAGATCTTTTTGATAATCTATGAAGTTTATATCGTAAGACCAAAGAAATGCCACTGGCCAGTGATCAGGTTCTGCCTAAATGGTGATGTTGTGAATATGTGGATCCTATACCGGCAGCTAAATGACAATGTAACGTTACTGGAATTTACCAGACTTATCGTACGTACAATTCTGACTTCACACAACATTTAAAAACAAAGAAGTGTGAGGCAAATATTTCTGTCACAGATGCAAGAAGAGATAATATTTGATAATGCTGGACACATGATTGATGAACAGCGGCAACAAAAAGATGTGGACACTGTCGTAAATTCATAAAAATTCACTGTGTGAAATGCAGTGTGGGACTCCACCCAAATCGATGTTCCATTTTATATCACCGGAGCTAAGAAGACTAAGTTGTCTAATAAACTATTATTATTGTCATTTGTCCTTTATTACTGCAATGTCTTACTTAATTCATGAAATGCAGTACAGTTATTTTGTTGTTTCTGCTATATGAATTTGCTTGTATACTTAAAGTATAAATAAATAATATAACCTTAAAATATAAGTAAAACGAACATTACAATACGTAGAAAGTATTATTGTGCTTTTTATTTATTTATTCGTGTAATAAATGATAATCACGAAAATTTCAACATATTACTTTTGATAAAATTGTGTAAGGAATTCTGCCCCTTACTGCCCATCGTATGATACCTCAATAATTTTACCCCTTACTGCTCACCGTATGATATATTACACGTAAAAAATATGAATTTCAGGCCCCCATCATAAATTAACATTCATATGTGATTATTAACCCACGTGAGTAATGGATCTGAAATTTTGTCAAAATCTAAAAAAAAAATTAATTCTGGCATATAATGGGTTAAGTTATTCGAAACTGTAACCCCAAAATATTTAGCTGAATTTATGGTCTTTAGATTTGTGTTATTTATCGTATAACCGAAATTAAGCGGCTTCAATTTAGTACTTCTGTGGATGATATCATACTTTTCGTGATTTAGAGTCAATTTCCACTTTTCACACCACACAGTTATTTTGTCTAAATCATTTTGCCATTAGTTTTGATCATCTGACGACTCTCCAAGACGGTAAAAGATAGCATCATCTGCAAAAAACGCACTAAGAGAGGTGCTCAGATTGTCTGCTACATCGTTTACGTAGATCGATGACTTTTCATCAGTTACTACGAACTGTGACCTTTCTGACAATAAATCACAAATCCAGTCAACAACTGTAGCGGTACTCATAAGCACGCAATTCCATTAGAGGTCACTTCTGAGGAACGGTGCCAAAAGCTTTCTGCAAATCTAAAAAAAAAAAAAAAAAAAAAAAAAAATGGAGTCAGTTTGATATCTCCTGTCGACAGCACTCACTACTTCTTGAGAATAAAGAACTAGTTGTGTTTCACGACGACGATATTTTCTAAATCAAAAGAGAAATAATTAATATCCATGATGAACGGAAGCCCAGATAGCGACCTGTAAAAAAATAAACTAACGCTATATCACAGTAAGTCTCAGTTTTTACGGTTTCTAACATAAAGTTGAAAAAAACGTGACATTTTGATTTCACAGAACGAGCATATGATTAGTGAAACTGAATAGTTCCAATTTCTAGGTGTTAAGATAGACAGTAAACTGTCGTGGAAAGCTCACGTTCAGGATCTTGTTCGAAGACTTAATACTGCCATTTTCGCTATTCGAACGGTATCTGAAGTAAGAGATAGTTCGACACGAAAAGCAGTCATTCGCTTATGACGTATGGTATTTTTTGGGGTAACTCTTCCCATTCTCAAAGGATATTTTTGGGTTAGAAGAGGCCGGCTCGAATAAGTGGTGTAAGCTCGCGAACCTTTTGTCGACCCCTGTTCACTAGTCCGAGTATTCTGACACTGGCCTCTCGATATATATATATTCTTTGGTGTCATTTTTTGTTAACAACATCTACTTATTCCTACGAATTAGCAGCTTTCACTCAGTTAATACGAGGCAGAAATCCAGTCTGCATTTGGATCCTACTAACTTGACTCTTGTGCAGAAAGGCGTGCAGTATACCCGTGCATCCATTTTCCATAAGCCACCACAAGAATTCAAAAATCTTACCAGTAATCCACGCACTCTCATATCGAAACTGAAGAGCTTTTCCATGGGTCAGTCCCTCTATTCTGTCGAGGAGTTCCTTGAAAAATTAAGCTGATTTCTGTTTATATTGTTGATTGCGCTTGCATAAACTTATGGCTTACTTTTTTTGTTCATAAACATTTTATTTTATCTGTTGTTACTTTTATGTTGTAATTTCCTATACTGACCCGTTCCATGACCTTGTAGATTTGCCCCTCAATTTGGTCCTACGGAACTAGACGTGTAAAACAAATAAAAATAAATGATATAAACAAACTAACTTATCGCGTCAGCACAGACAAAGTCGTCATGATGCAAACGCTTGTATCACTTAGAACTCGTAACCGAAATTATCGCGAGCATTTGAATGAGGAATAAAACGGACTGCTCTATTCGTGACTGGTGCCAAGTAACGGAATCACAGACGCTGAAAGTGGCGGTATCACCTGCCCTCCTGCTATAACGATGTGGGTCCGATTAAGTCCTGCAATGAATGGGGTGGCGAGAGCGTCTCTCTTGACTACTGCGGACTGAGATGCCTCTCTACATGAGGCGTCCGAACGGGAGTGGCGGTTAGATCTGCTCCGGCCAGTGACGTCACGGCCTCATACGTCTGTAGTTCCGAGACTAAAGTGTCGCCAGTTTTGTGACGACAGGAGAGCCGAGGTAGTTGTAACTTGAAATTCAAAGCAAAGGCTAGGAACATTTAGGGATTTGCACCATCTTACATACTAATTATTAGCAATAAATAATCAGCGTAACTAAAAATTTCTGCTCCCATGGCTGTCGATAGTTCTCCATCCAGGCGAAAAATCAATGGCCACAGATTGACGGTAAAATCATTCATCGACTCATTTCTTAGACTTCCGAATTAATAACTTCATCAACGAGGATAATGGAATGTAGTCAAATTAAATCGGGTGATTCTGAGGGAATTAGATTAGGAAATGAGACACTTAAAGTAGTAAAGGAGTTTTGCTGTTTGGGGAGTAAAATAACTGATGATGGTCGCAGTAGAGAGGATATAAAGTGTAGACTGGCAATGGCAAGGAAATCGTTTCTGAAGAAGAGAAATTTGTTAACATCGAGTATAGATTTAAGTGTCAGGAAGTCGTTTCTGAAAGTATTTGTATGGAACGTAGCCGTGTATGGAAGTGACACATGGACGATAACTAGTATGGACAAGAAGAGAATAGAAGCTTTCGAAATGTGGTGCTACAGGAGAATGCTGAAGATAAGGTGGGTAGATCACGTAACTAATGAGGAGGTATTGAATAGGATTGGGGAGAAGAGGAGTTTGTGGCACAACTTGACTAGAAGAAGGGATCGGTTGGTAGGACATGTTTTGAGGCATCAAGGGATCACAAATTTAGAATTGGAGGGCAGCGTGGAGGGTAAAAATCGTAGAGGGAGACCAAGAGATGAATACACTAAACAGATTCAGAAGAATGTAGGTTGCAGTAGGTACTGGGAGATGAAGAAGCTTGCACAGGATAGAGTAGCATGGAGAGCTTCATCGAACCAGTCTCAGGACTGAAGACCACAACAACAACAACAATTTCATCAACCCCTGACCGACACCATTACATTCGTAATTTCACAAGCAATACAAATCTGTAATGGGAAGAAACTCCCACACATGAAGTACCTAGGCGAATATCCTAAATTTACTGAGGGAGGAAAAAATAGCATAAAGGAGTCGCCTACAGAAACATAGAAGGGTCTGTGGAAGAACTCACATCATCAATAACCAAGATATGTCCCTCCATGTTTACAAAAGCCATCACTACAATACAGTTATCGAACCAGAAGCTCAGTGCGCCAACGAAACTCTCACACTTTACATAAAAATGTCGTGGAAATCATCATGAAGGATGAACGCAAAATTACTAAAAAAATTCTTGATCCTGACGGAGTGGAAGATGGCTGCAGATTAAAATTACGGAAAAGAAGAGAAAAGTAATACCACCTCATGACAGCTATTCGAAGAAGGAGATCAAAATCCAGCAACAAGAAATTTTAGAGTAGCTGGATCGACTGAAGACTATACCTTGGATTCAATAAGTCAGACAGATCTAAAGAGAGCACAGTTGAATTCCTCACTACTCTGAGACGAAAACTTATCAAACGTAAATTGAGAAATGAAAAAGAAACGCCACAGAAACAAAACGGATTGAACGGAGACACAGAATTTACAGAGAAAAGATGAGAGCACAAAATTTTATCATTAAGCTTTCCGTGATTCAGTGGGATTCAATCGCATCCAATATTGATAATAATAAAACAATAATGTTCTAACCTAATCAATACATATTGGTGCAGACGGCGCATTAAACCCAGCGATTTCTTATGAAGTTGCGAATGTCGCACTCAACTGCACGTAAATTATAATTAACTAATGCAACAACGATTAAATAAGAAATTCTATCATTACACAGTTGTAGTACGGTGCGGTGCGTCACAGAACCAATCTCTACAAACGTCAGACGCTCTGTCCCCTTTTTACCAAATATTTGTGTCATTGAACATGTTCGAATTGGTCTGCGACCACTATGTGCTCTTTTCAATGTATTTACGAGGTGGTATCCAGTGCTTCCCAAAGTATATTAGTTAAGACATTTACGTCTTACCCAGTGTCTTAGCGTAGGTGGAACTAGTGGGCCGGATGCCAAGATTTTTGGGGGCACAAAAAATTTAAGATTAAGTTTTTATCTCAAAATAAAATACGATGATTCAGGGCTTGCATATAGTCGGCATCATAGTTGACGTCCTTTGGTAATGTTTTTTCGACAATTTTTATTGTTACATGTTCGGTGGTGGGAATGGCGGTCGTCCCCGCCCTTGGAAAGGCGGATCGTAATTGGTTGCAGTGGTTAGCTTTCACTATTGGCGCATGCGCTAAACAAGTGCTCCCGCTTTCTGATAGAATCCATCACTGTGTCTCTGTTCGGAAATAAAGGTTCTCACAAGAAACCTTCATCAGAAAAGAATAAAACTGATTTAAAATGCAATATTTCTATATTATACGGTAGAATGGAACATAAAAAATGTATATATTGATAATTTTTTTTCTAGTTGTGGAAACCTTTTTTTATATCAAAAGCTTGGTAATAAGAGAGCTGCTGTTCCCAAAATAGTTTCAGCGATTTTCCCATTGGAAACAGTAGCTATTAAAATTGGTCCTAACCGTTGCGTTCCTGAGAGGGGTGTGGGGTTACCCCAAGCAAGATTTTTTTCCATAATTTATTAATTTTTGCCAAAAGAAAGCAGGTGTTGACAGATTTGAAAATTACCGAACTATCAGTTTAATAAGTCACAGCTGCAAAATACTAACACGAATTCTTTGCAGACGAATGGAATAACTGGTTGAAGCTGACCTCAGGGAAGATCAGTTTGGATTCCGTAGAAATATTGGAACACGTGAGGCAATACTGATCTTACGTCTTATCTTAGAAGAAAGCTTAAGGAAAGGCAAACCTACGTTTCTAGCATTTGTAGACTTAGAGAAAGCTTTCGACAATGTTGACTGGAATACTCTCTTTCAAATTCTAAAGGTGGCAGGGGTAAAATACAGGGAGCGAAAGGCTATTTACAATTTGTACAGAAACCAGATGGCAGTTATAAGAGTCGAGGGGCATGCCAGGGAAGCAGTGGTTGGGAAGGGAGTGAGACAGGGTTGTAGCCTCTCCCCGATGTTATTCAATCTGTATATTGAGCAACCAGTAAAGGAAACAAAAGAAAGATTCGGAGTAGGTATTAAAATCCGTGGAAAATAAATAAAAACTTTGAGGTTCGCTGATGTCATTGTAATTCTGTCACAGACAGCAAAGGACTTGGAAGAGCAGTTGAACGGAATGGACAGTGTCTTGAAAGGAGGATATAAGATGATCATCAACAAAGGCAAAACGAGGATAATGGAATGTAGTCGAATTAAGTCGGGTGATGCTGAGAGAATTAGATTAGGAAATGAGACACTTAAGGTAGAAAAGGAGTTTTGCTATTTGGGGAGCAAAATAACTGACGATGGTCGAAGTAGAGAAGATATAAAATGTAGACTGGCAATGGCAAGGAAAGCGTTTCTGAAAAAGAGAAATTTGTTAACATCGAGTATAGATTTAAGTGTCAGGAAGTCGTTTCTGAAAGTATTTGTATTTAATGTAGCCACGTTTGGAAGTGAAAAGTGGACGATAAATAGTTTGGACAAGAAGAGAATAGAAGCTTTCGAAATGTGGTGCTGCGGAAGAATGGTGAAGATTAGATGGGTAGATCACATAACTAATGAGGAGGTATTGAATAGAATTGGGGAGAAGAAGTGTTTGTGGCACAACTTGACAAGAAGAAGGGACCGGTTGGTATGACATGTTCTGAGGCATCAAGGGATCACTAATTTAGCATTGGAGGGCAGCGTGAAGGGTAAAAATCGTAGAGGGAGACCAAGAGATGAATACACTAAGCAGACTCAGAAGGATGTAAATTGCAGTAAGTACTGGGAGATGAAGAAGCTTGCACAGGATAGGGTAGCATGGAGAGCTGCAGTCTCAGGACTTAAGACCACAACAACAACAACAACATTAATTTTTGCAAATAATGGGCTAGTTTTATGTATTGTCCATTGAAGTTTCTGCTAAAAAGATTTTTTTAAATTTAATGTAGATAAAAAAAATAATCTAAAGAAAGAAGCTGTAGTAGAGTGAATATCCAACTCAGTGCTCCTCGTTGCAGTGATTTCTGGCTAACCACAGGACTTATTGTGCAAATACTGTCTTGTTACCCATTGCTGCCTCGACTTGTACGTATGAACTGTGTACCTCTACCTATTCTCAGCTCGGTTACCTTCTTGCTTCAGTAATGCCATTACGCGGGCTAAAAAGTTACTGTACTGCTTATCTACTAGTTGTGTTTATTTTTTAGTAGTTGGTATGCACTTTTGACAATTATTTAATATTTTCTCAGACTTTATCTCCTCCATAACGGTTTTAAGTAAGGAATCTAGCTCCCAGTGCAGGAAATGACGAAAGATTAGAGAAAGTCTGCTAAACTGGGGTGAAGTCTTGGCAGATTTACTGTGAAAACTACTGACAGTACCCGCTCTGTGAGTAAGCCGCAAGTGCGCGCGTTCATTGTCAAGTGTGGCGTTATCACATGTGCAGTGCTGTAATTGTGCCAAGACCCAACGTGTTTAAACGACAGTTTATTATGCCAATTATATATGTTGTATATTTGTATATGGTTAATCCCCTGACGTACAATGTTTTTCTCTTTGAAGATGACTGTAACAGTCGAAACTGGTAGGAAATACACATAAAACTGTACAGCTGATTGCACAAATACGCCTTTTCCAAATTAAGTGGAAGATGGATAAGATTTCTATTACATTGTTGTAGCATTAAGATGTCTTTAAAAATCGGTGTTTCAAATGCTACTTGTAAAAGAAGTTTTCATAATTTGAAGTTAATAAGGACCTATCGGAGGTCGGCTATGAGGCAGGAGAGGTTACATAACGTTGCAGTTTTTACTGCGTGAAGGAGAAATAAATGTACGAGGGTCAGTCAAAAAGTAATGCCTCCTATTTTTTTCTCCTTAAATCAAGTTTTTTAAGTGAAAATATTGATTTTGGCACCGTTCTGCAAAGCTCCTTCTCCAGCCCACCGCATTAGTAACTTTCTGCGTTAACAGATTCCAGTACTGCAGTCGCTTGCAAAATGGCCGACATAGATTTTTGCGCTAGACAGCGTTCTTTGAGTGAATCCTTCAACGCAAATGTCAAACTCCCATTAACATTCGTAAAAGACTGAAAAATGTGTAGGGTGATGCAACAGTAGATATCGACACTGTTAGACGATGGGTTCGTCGCTATAACAAAGCTGAACGGCGTCAAAGCCTTCGGAAGCAGGACCAACTGGAACACATGCCCTTGTTAAAAGATGAACCAAAACTCTGGAAATGGACGGATATTATACTGAAAAGTCATAAATTGTTCTTCAAAGTTGATACTTTTAACCTACGTACTTACATTTGAAACTCTTGACAAATAAATGAAACTGAAGGCATTAGTTTTTGACTGACCCTCGTAAATTTTATCCATGTGATTGAACAAGAATACAGTCTAGAAGATCGTAAACAAATGCAATTTATTTATTGAAATGTCTAATATTTAAGGCTTTCTACTCCCTACTTTATTTCTCTAGCATTTGTAGTAATAGACCGTTACAGTTTCGAAGTAAGCATTAATAAGTTTAGAGAATTAATATGACTTTCAACTGCAGGCGTAGAAAATAAATCGTCTTAAAAGTTATGCTACAGATTATCAGAGGGAGCAATATTTTAAAATGATCCAGGTGCTCAGATCTCATGGTATGCCATTGGTCTTACCTGGATCTTTTTCTGCACCATCAGCTGGAAAGTAGTTCTCTTGGGAACGAGCACACGAATGCCAGCGTTCCTACAATTGCTGAAGTACATGATGGGAATCTTTCTCTGTTAAGATCTTAAGCAGTCTCGTTGACTCCGCTTGAATCCTCTCCACTTCGTCCCATTCGCCCCATCAACTTAGTTTTTATCTCAAGGAAGAGGAAGATATCACACAGAGCCGCATCTGCTGGGTGCGGCGGGTGGGGAAGAACTGTTCATCTTCTTCTTATTAAAAGAAACTCCTGAGTAATTTGGGTCGCATGCAGTCACGCATTGTCACGTTGGGGAACAGCAAGTGGTTCTTAATCCTCTTGGTTGAAGGCGCAGGCGGCCGAATTTTACGACGAAGGAATTTCCAAACTCCTCCATCGCTACGATAAGTGCCTTAATTTAAATGGCAACTATGTAGAAAAGTAGTATTTAAGTGTGGCTTTCATCTGTATATAATAAAAAAAATTCCAATACTTTATTTATTTTTAATTCCAAAACGTAATGTACTTTGTGAATAGGCCTCGTATAAGACAAATCGACGTGCTTCACTATGACATTTTTGCAGCAAAACCTTAACCATGCACAATGTTCTAACAATAAGAAACTACACAATTAAGAATATGTAAAAAAAAAAACTAGATTCCCTTAGAAAAGTTCTTTTCTGACATTTTCGCATTCTTATCATGTCGGTTTCACAAAATTCTTCCTCGAATGTATTAATACAATATCCTTTTCAAATAGTGCTGCCTCCACTATACGACAGGTCAGCTTCCATCATTTTCAAAGAAAGTACGTAGCCAAACTGTCTAACACACATTGACCGCTACTCCGACAAAGCAAAACTAACTCGACCAAGATCTGTGGTCTCAGGAACGTACTTACAAAGAAAATTGTAGTATCGATACTACAGAGGCTGAATACATTGATCAAATCCAAAATTTCCTTTACATTTATGATCAAAATTTCTTGAAAATCGCAATAGCAAATACGACAATTACTTTCGAACATTAAATGCGAGGATCGTTCAATAAGAAATGACCCCAATTTTTTAAAAGGCCGTTAATATACATGAAAAAATGCCCTTGATGGTGCTTCACATATTGTTTGTTCTGTCGCCGGTGAAGTTTCGAACCGTTCTGGCAGATGGCAGAGCCGTAGTACAACGTCAAAACGGCGTCTACATACGACTCACGTCACAAACAGCGTGCTGTTACCGAATTCTTGTGTGCAGAAAAAGAACCCGTGTTGAACATCCATAAATGTTTGTGTGCAGTGTATGGCAATGCTGCAGTTGATAGGGGTACAGTTAGGCAATGGGTAAAGAAAGTTGCAGCCTCAGGAAATGCAGACACAGAGCTCCATAATCAGCCAAGCTCGGGACGTCCTGTTACAGCCACTGCTGATGCCATTATTGGTGCCAACCGACGCATCACAACTCCACAGTTGGTTCTAAAGTTGTCGGTCAGCATTGGAAGTGCGTCTCGGATATTCAAAGAGGTGCTCGCGATGGGTTCCACGAATGCTCACAGCGGACCACAAGATTCAAATAAAGGCCATTTCATATGAATTACTGGAGCGTTTTGAAACCGACGGAGAGGCCTTTCTGCCACGGATCGTCATGGCTGACGAAAGCTGGGTGCACAACTTTGCGCCGGAAACAAAAAGGCAGTCCAACGAGTGGCATTATCCCCATCCACCACAAACGAAGAAATTCAAGACAAGCCTCTGCCGGAAAAGTAGTGGTGGCAGTCTTCTGGGATTGTGATGGCGTAATTCTCGTGGACGTGATCCCATGAGGAACAACCATCAATTCAGAGGCATACGTGAAGACACTGAATAAACTCAAGAACCGACTCCAATGTGTTCGATCGGACCAGAACACAACAGAAATCTTGCTCTAAATGATAATACACGCCCTCATACAGGTCTGAGAACCCAGAAACACATTGGCAAATTGGGCTGGACGTCATTACCTCATCCACCCTACAGTCCAGACCTGACACCCTCGGACTTCCATCTCCTTGGCCGCATAAAGATCTTCTACGGGAATCACACTTTGAAGATGACGAGAGTGTCAGTCAAGCAGTAAAAACATACAGGACAAGAGCTTTTACCAGCAGGGAATACATGCTCTTCCACAACGTTGGTTTACGGCCATAGAACGTTATGGAGACTACGTAGAAAAATAGGACATGGACAAGACATGTTGACGTATATTGTCACCAAATTCTGACTCTTAACAATAAATATGTTCTAAGAAAAAAAGTAGAGCATTACTTATTGAACGACCCTCGCAGGTACTATGCTCTTTCAGTTCGGCGTCATAAAACCACACTCTCGTATAAGCACAACGGTGGAAATACGCACACCAACGGTTAATCAAACCACACAGATCGCAGACACTTGGTGTGCGGAGGGAGACACCTAGTTGTATTTCGATGCACTCGTTAAACATTTGTGTGTCAAATTACTATTTCGGGAATTTATGGATACCAGCTCGTAGCTGTGGGACTCTGGTAAGAATTTGCGGGAGTGGCCCTTAGAATTGGGACTGTTAACACTGGAGGGCGACGAAGGTTTCGGGATGGTGGCATACCATCGGGAATGCATGCTGCGGATACCTAGGCTGAGGTGTCAGTAATGGAGTGGAGTGGCGGGGCACGGCAGGTTACGGCAGGGGGACGCACGTGGGGCCGCGTCGGCAGAGTGGCACCGGTCGGCAGAGCAGTCGGCGCCGCCCCCGCCGCCCCCTCACACCCCGGCCGCCCTCAGCTGGCGGCGCACCGGCCCTGCCGGAATTCGGACGCTGTCCAGCCGGCTAATTACGGAATTCCTGGGGCCGCCGGCAGCGGCGGCGGCGGCGGCCCCGACGAGTGCTCGGCCGCCTCCACTGCGGCCGTTCGGCTCCCGCATTCCACGTCCGGCGGGCCGCCGTTTCTTCGCCAATCGATGATTTCCTCTGTCAGCGCCCTCCCCGCCGCCCACGGTCTTGGCCGACATCCCCGGACCTCGGCCCGCAGCACACCTGTGCCCGCCGCTCCAGACAGTATCCATTAGCCTAGAACTACAAGTGCCAATCAATGCCTTCTATGCGCGATAGCACTGGAGATACCATCGAAGATAGTGCTGCCAAAGCGGAGTTATTGAACTCAGCCTTCCGAAACTTCTTCACCAAAGAAGACGAAGTGACCGGGCCAAATATCTCACGAAATAAGCGTCAAACGGAAAAACTACAAAGACGGAAACTTGTCTGGCTTGAAGGGGGAAACCAGAAGGCGCTATGGTTGCCCCGCTAGATGGCGCTGCCATAGGTCAAACGGATATCAATTTCGGTTTTTAAATAGGAACTCCCATTTATTATTACATATTCGTGTAGAGCGTAAAGTAATATGAATGTTTTAGTTGGACCACTTTTTTCGATTTGTGATAGATGGCGCTGTAATAGTCACAAAGGTATAAATACGTGGTATCACGTAACATTCCACTAGTGCGGACGGTATTTGCTTCGTAATACATTACCCGTGTTAAAATAGACCGTTTACCAATTGCGGAAAAGGTCGATATCGTGTTGATGCATAGTTATTGTGATCAAAATGCCCAACGGGTGTGTGCTGTGTATGCTGCTCGGTATCCTGGACGACATCATCGAAGTGTCCGGACCGTTCGCCGGATAGTTACGTTATTTAAAGAAACAGGAAGTGTTCAGCCACATGTGAAACGTCAACCTCGACCTGCAACAGATGATGATGCCCAAGTAGGTGTTTTAGCTGCTGTCGCGGCTAATCCGCACATCAGTAGCAGACAAATTGCGCGAGAATCGGGAATCTCAAAAACGTCGGTGTTGAGAATGCTACATCAACATCGATTGCACCCGTACCTCATTTCAATGCACCAGGAATTGCATGGCGACGAATTTGAACGTCGTGTACAGTTCTGCCACTGGGCACAAGAGAAATTACGGGATGATGACAGATTTTTTGTACGCGTTATATTTAGCGACGAAGCGTCATTCACTAACAGCAGTAACGTAAACCGGCATAATATGCACTATTGGGCAACGGAAAATCGACGATGGCTGCGACAAGTGAAACATCAGCGACCTTGGCGGGTTAATGTATGGTGCGGCATTATGGGAGGAAGGACAATTGGCCCCCATTTTATCGATGGCAATCTAAATGGTGCAATGAATGCTGATTTTCTACGTAATGTTCTACCGATGTTAATAGCAGATGTTTCACTGCATGACAGAATGGCGATGTACTTCCAACATGATGGATATCCAGAACATAGCTCGCGTGCGGTTGAAGCGGTATCGAATAGCATAATTCATGACAGGTGGATTGGTCGTCGAAGCACCATACCATGGCCCGTACGTCCACCGGATCAGACGTCCCCGGACTTCTTTCTGTGCGGAAAGTTGAAAGATATTTTCTATCGTGATCCACCGACAACGCCTGACAACATGCGTCAGCGCATTGTCAATGCATGTGCGAACAATACGGAAGGCGAACTACTTGCTGTTGAGAGGAATGTCGTTACATGTATTGCCAAATGCATTGAGGTTGGTGACCTAATTTTGAGCGTTTATTGCATTAATGTGGTATTTACAGGTAATCACACTGTAGCAGCATGCGTTCTCAGAAATGATAAGTTCACAAAGGTACATGTATCACATTGGAACAACCGAAATAAAATGTTCCAACGTACCTACGTTCTGTATTTTAATCTAAAAAACCGACCTGTTACCAACTGTTCGTCTAAAATTGTGTGCCATATGTTTGTGACTATTACAGCGCTATCTATCACAAAGCGAAAAAAGTGGTCCAACTAAAACATTCATGTTTCTATACGTACTACACGAATATGTAATAAAAATGGGGGTTCCTATTGAAAAAATGCAGTTTGATAGCCGTTTGACCTATGGCAGCGCCAGCTACCGGGCCAACCATAGCGCCATCTGGTTTCCCTCTTCAAGCTAGACAAGTTTCGTTCTTTGTAGTTTTTCCGTTTGACACTTATTTCGTGAGATATTTGGCCCGGACACGATCAATGGACCACCCTGAATATTACAGAATTCGAATCAAGAACAGCTGCCAACATGACTTACATAGAAGTAACTAACCTCGGAATAGTGAAGCAACTTAAACCACTCAATAAAAGTAGGTCTTCTGGTCCAGACTGTATACCAAATATGTTCCTTTCAGAGTATGCTGGTGCAATAGCTACATACTTAAAAATCATAAAGAGCCGTTCGCTCGACGAAAGATTCGTACCCGAGGACTGAAAATTTGTTCAGGTCACACCAATATTCAAGAAAGACACTAGGAGTAATCCACTAAATTACAGGCCCATACCATTAACGTCGATATGAGGCTGGATTTTGGAACACACATTGTGTTCGAACAGTATGAATTACCAAGCAGAAAACGATCAATTGACACACACAGTCAACAAGGATCCTTAAAACATCGTTCTTGTGAAACACAACTAGCTCTTTACTCGCAAGAAGTGTTGAGTGATATTGAAATGGGATTTCCAGAAGGCTTTTGACACTGTACCACATAAGCCGCTTGTAATGAAATTACTTACTTATGGAATATCGTCTCAGTTACGTGACTGGATTCGTGATTTCCTCTCAGAGATGTCACAGTTTCTAGTAACTGACGCAGTGTCATAGAGTAAAACAGACGTGATTTCTGGTGACTGCCAAGGTAGTGTTGTAGACCCTTTGCTGCTCATTATCTATATAAACGATCTGGCAGACAATCAAAACAGCCGTATTGGGTTGTTTGCAGTAAAAACGGACCCTACAGTTACCTCCGTAGTAGTTGAATGATCGTTTTCTGAGACGATAAATGTATTATTTGACCGGAGAGTCAGTGGAATTTCTGAATATTGTAAATGCATTTGGATGAAATATTCAACCATCAAGACGATAAGGCATTAGAATGTAAAGGATGATTCACGAAGATATGCCAATATTTTAAATTGTTATTCTACCAGTAAAACTAAAGAAAAAAGTTCATATAAACATAGGTCCCCATATGTTAATTTACGGACTTATGTTTAATAAAAGATTTCGCCTGAAATTTAGCAACTTCGCTAGTTAGAAGACATTGCAAAATTCTATGAGGTTAAAGTAAAACACAATTTCCATTTATTTTGTTGTTATTGGTCTGGCGAATCTAATAAAACATGTCACAGACGTTTATCTGTAGTATTTTTCCAGAACATCCAGAGAAGCAAAAAAGTAATTTCGCAAAAATTTTAATTTATTTGTTAATTAAATTCCAGACAATTGCACAAAGTTTTCAAGAGAAGTTGTAGGTTCAACTCTGGAAAAATATTGGTGATAACGTTAACTGAAACTGTATGAATGTGTCAGATAATCTGCTTTTATTAATATTATAGCACATGTGAATTCATGTTAAACCGGGATAAACAAAGCTCAGTGTTAAGCAAGTTTTACAGTGTACATATAGTTTCACAATACATTCGCAATAAATGTTCAAAAATGTCTCCACTGATTTCAATGTATTTAGTTACACTGTGTATGAACATATTTTGTTGCTCGTTTCAGTTTCACGGAGTTGTTCTTAATTTCGTCTATGCCCTTCATACTGCGAACAAGTGATGCCTCATGTGTGTGTGTAACAACAACGACTCTGTACTATTGTACATATAAGTAATTCTTTTCATCTGATTTTACAATAAACTTGTGTAATTGATGCTCTGAGTTCATTTCTTTTTGTTTCGTGCCATTATGTTAAGAAAACTGTAAATAAGTTTCAATGTGAATATTAATGTTTATGTCAAATGTCAAGTAATATTGTAATAGAATTGAAATGTAACAAATGTTGAAACTGTTGCAAAATGTTTAAAATCGTAACTGTGAGTCTGGTCCATAAGTAGGCAATGTGTTAGGATATGTAGAATGCAAAACCTCGGGTGAATTCCCGGTCTGTCAGGGAGCGGTAAAAGGTGGATGGCAGGCGAGCGCGGGAAAATGCGCGCGGGCACTGCACGGCACAACGTGCTCGGTGGTAGTAGTTGGAATTTGGCACTGGTCTGAGCAACACCTTCTGGAGCGAGGAGGCTCTCCTGGAAGACATAGCTTCACTGAGCCTCGGGTATGCCGCTCTAACGCCCACACAGCATGGCAAAATACTATAGGCACTAAATGGAAAAGTATTGCGACGCTAAGAAGAATTAAAGTGCCGACACGTCAAGAGCTATAGCTGTGGTTGTATGTGTGCTCTGTGCCTCGCCATCTTGCCACCCGCCAACCGCCGCATCGATATTAGCAGGCTGAAACTTTTAGTGCTGTATTCGTGTGGATCAGAGAGTGAACTGTGTTTGTTTGGTGCAATAATAACCTAATTTTTTTCAGAAATTTTCCATCATTTAATTATCCTCACAACTAACCTAGACAGGGTTGTGCAATCCGCGTGTCCTGAAATGAAAATTAGAAATTGTGTTAATAATAATTTTTTGCAGAACTAGCTATATTAGAATGTTGTTTAAAGAAATGTTTTGTTAATGAACCAGTAAATGAAAAGCGAAGGGCTAACGAAGTCGAAAGATAACTTTAGTATTGGTATAGTAATGAAGTTTTTTATTTTGAGACAGTTTTAAAAGCATTTAAATGAGCTGTAAATAAGATGAAAAGAGTAGTAACTTATATACTGGAAATCTTGAATGAATGTTAATTCAGTAATCATTTCTTTTAAGTACAGCGATCACAACAGTTTCGGGGTCCCCCCTTCATCCATTTGAATTCTGAAGTGTTCTAAATTGGTTTGACCAGCAAAAGTTAAAGTCAATGTAAAAGTCAAAATTTATCAGCGTTTATCTTTACCAAAATTGACATTTTGTGTGTGGCATGAAAGTAAAATTTCTATGGTAACCTATGCCAGATTTTAATCAGATTAATAGGCAGTATAAGGTTTTGTAGTAAACATTGTAGTGTAGTGTTATGTAGTCATGATTTTTCATATCAGTACAGAACGCGAAATTATCGGTTCAATAGATTTTCTGGTTCTAAGATGCTACTATATTATGCAGTGTTACAACTTGTTGTTTTGCATGAATATATACCAACTTGTACAGGGAAGAAACTCAGTTAATGCCTAATTAGGCTGGCGACCGTATTATTGTCACGTTGGTAGCATCTTCTGGTTAGCTTTTGGTCCATCCTGACATGTGATTGCATTTCGAACTTACTTGACGAATCATTGTTATTACAGAGTGGATATAAGTCTGATTTGCCACCATTCAGGTACACACGGTCGATATCTATGCGAAAATCCATTCTCATAAGGTGAATCCTGCTCACTTACAATAGCACAGGCTTTAACGAGTAGTGTGTCACGGGGGTTACATGTTGACTTTATCCTCGTAAACTATGTCTTTCATCCATCCCCGTACACAAAATTTCATTGGTTTTAAATCGGGCAATCTGTGTGGGCACAAACGTGTAGCACCTTAAATTTGTAGTAACGATGTTGGTGAAATGGGGAGGCGCGCCGTCATGTTGAAAATACATTTGCAATCGCGTAGCAAGTGGAACATCTTCGAGCAAGCGGGGCATTTCTTCTTGAAGGAATTGTAAGTTCTCGGCAGTTAGACGTCCTGTGAAAACGAATGGTTCAATGAAGTATGTGATGGCTATATCGCACCTTATATTTATGCTAAATCGCTGCTGGAATTGCTTGCGCTGTTGCATTTGGGTTTGCTTCAGACCATACGTTTTCGTTATGTAAATTGTTTATACCATCTCGAGTAAACTGTGCCTCATCAGTAAATAAAGTGTACTTGTGTAACTTTCGATTAGTTTTTAACCAGTTGCACGACTCCGAGCGAAGGGCAGGATCTCCCGGATGTAAATGATGCTCGTTTTGTTTCTGGTAAGGTACACATTATTGTACTTCAGTGTACGCCATACCTTAGATTCTGAAATGCCTAAACGTTGAGAGATACGTTGTGCACTGGTACCCGGGCTACGGTGGAACAGCATCCATAATATCCTCATCATCGTCTTCACGTATGATTATGAACACTAGGTGGAGAACCTGTCTCCCGTAACATTCGAAACACTCCACTAATGGTTCGTGCATTCGGAATCCTTTGAGTTTGATAATATACGACATATTCGTTAATTGCAGCAGTAGCATTACCATCACATTTGCCATAAATAAACACCATATCGGCGTATTCCTCTGTCGTAAACTTGAAAGACATCCATATTTCACATGTAATCTACAAACTACAACAGTTACTATGTGGTTTCACTTAAATACACTGTTCTTATTATGTTCTTCAATTAAAAATACTGAAAACTAACTCGTTTGAAGGTTACGAAACGACTGAAACAACTCACTAACGGTTGCTAACAACGACATAAACGATTCTACATTCTCAGTGGAAAGTAAACAAATTTACGTATATAATAATCTTTGCTTCTCTCGATGTTCTGGAAAACTTCTGCAGATACACGTCTGGGACATGTTTTATTAGATCCACCAGACCAATATCAGCAAACTAATTGGAAATCATGCTTTTACTTTAACCTCGTACAGGTTTGCGATGGCTTCATATTACCGAAGTTGCTAAATTTCAGGCAAAATCTTTTATGAGCCGTAACTCCGTAACTAAACATTTGCGGAACTATGTTTATATGACCTTTTTTCTTTCGTTTTACTTGTAGAATAGCCTATTAAAATATTTGCATATCTTCGTGAAACACCCTGTATAAGCTGTCAAGTAATATTTTAATTTTTCTGTCACGTATTATCAGCATTTTGTTTAGAACTTTAAAGTGACTTTAAAAATATAAGACAGTAAGAGATACCAGAACGTATCAGATAGATTATATAATGGTAAGACAGAGATTTAGGAGCAAGGTTTTAAATTGTAAGATATTTCCAGGGGCAGATGTAGACTCTGACCACAATCTATTGGTTATGAACTGTAGATTAAAACTGAAGAAAGTGCAAAAAGGTGGGAATTTAAGGAGATGGGACCTGGATAAACTGATTAAACCAGAGGTTGTACCGAGTTTCAGGGAGAGCATAAGGGAACAATTGACAGGAATGCGGGAAAGAAATACAGTAGAAGAAGAATGAGTAGCTTTGACGGATGAAGTAGTGAAGGCAGCAGAGGATCAAGTAGGTAAAAGACGAGAGCTAGTAGAAGTCCTTGGGTAACAGAAGAAATATTGAATTTAATTGATGAAAGGAGAAAATATAAAAAGGCAGTAAATGAAGCAGGCAAAAAGGAATACAAACGTCTCAAAAATGACATCGACGGGAAGTGCAAAATGGCTAATTAGGGATGACTAGAGGACAAATGTAAGGATGTAAAGGCTTATCTCACTACGGGTAAGATAGATACTGCCTACAGGAAAATTAGAGAGACCTTTGGAGAAAAGAGAACCACTTGTATGAATATCAAGAGCTCAGATGGAAACCGAGTTCTAAGCAAAGAAGGGAAAGCAGAAAGGTGGAAGGAGTATACAGAGGGTCTATACAAGGGCGATGTACTTGAGGACAATATTATGGAAATGGAAAAGGATGTAGATGAAGATGAAATGGAAGATACGATACTGCGTGAAGGGTTTGACACAGCACTGAAAGACCTGAGTCGAAAAGAGGCCCCGGGAGTAGACAACATTCCATGAGAACTACTGGCAGTCTTGGAAGAGCCAGTCCTGACGAAACTCTACCATCTGGTGAGCAAGATGTATGAGACAGGCGAAATACCCTCAGACTTCAAGAAGAATATAATAATTACAATCCCAAAGAAAGCAGGTGTTGACAGATGTGAAAATTGCCGAACTATCAGTTTAATAAGTCACAGCCGCAAAATACTAACGCCAATTCTTTGCAGACGAATGGAAAAACTGGTAGAAGCGGACCTCGGGGAAGATCAGTTTGAATTCCGTAGAAATATTGGAACACGTCAGGCAATACTGACATTACGACTTATCTTACAAGCAAGATTAAGGAAAGGCAAACCTACGTTTATAGACTTAGAGAAAGCTTTTGGTAATGTTGACAGGAACACTCTCTTTCACATTCTGAAGGTGTCATGGGTAAAATACAGGAAGCGAAAGGCTATTTACAAATTGTACAGAAACCACATGGCAGTTATAAGAGTCGAGGGACATAAAAGGGAAGCAGTGGTTGGGAAGGGAGTGAGACAGGGTTGCAGCCTCTCCCCGATGTTATTCAATCTGTATATTGAGTAAGCAGTAAAGGAAACAAAAGAAAAATTCGGAGTAGGTATTAAAATCCATGGAGAAGAAACAAAAACATTGAGGTTCGCCGATGGCAACGTAATTCTGTCAGAGACAGCAAAGGACTTTGAAGCGCAGTTGAACGGAATGGACAGTGTCTTCAAAGGAGGATATAAGATGAAAATCAACAAAAGCAAAACGAGGAAATGGAATATAGTCGAATTAAATTAGATTAGGAAATGAGACACTTAAAGTAGTAAAGGAGTTTTGCTATTTGGGGAGCAAAATAACTGATGATGGTCGAAGTAGAGAGGATATTACGTGTAAACTGGCAATGGCAAGGAAAGCGTCTCTGAAGAAGAGAAATTTGTTAACATCGAGTAACGTGGACGATAAATAGTTTGTACAAGAAGAGAATAGAAGCTTTAGAAATGTGGTGCTACAAAAGAATTCTGAAGATTAGATGTGTAGATCACACATAATGAGAAGGTATTGAATAGAATTGGGGGGAAGAGGAGTTTGCGCCACAACTTAATAAGAAGAAGGGATCGGTTGGTAGGACATGTTCTGAGGCATCAAGGGATCACCTGTTTAGTATTGGAGGGCAGCCTGGAGGGTAAAAATCATAGAGGGAGACCAAGAGATGAATACACTAAGCAGATTCAGAAGGATGTAGGTTGCAGTAGGTACTGGGAGATGAAGAAGCTTGCACAGGATAGAGTAGCATGGAGAGCTGCATCAAACCAGTCTCAGGACTGAAGTCCACAACAACACAACAACAATGTTTTCACATAATTATGCTGCTTGTGTGATGTCTGAGTAGAGCACTCTGGCAAATAAATAGGTATAATGTAAGGTTTTTCTATGTTGCCTTTTATCGCCTATTTAACTATTCATTTTCTTACAAAGTCTTCCTGCCTGCCTATTTTAACGCCTTTTGTTATTATTCTACAACAATGAATTCTGTTAAAGAAATATGGTGGTGAAGTTAAGAGTCATCCGACAGATACACGCAATTTTACAGGAGGTTTCGCTACCATGCGCATACATGAAAGCGGCGATCAGAGGTCAGTGGAACAAGAAAACAATTCTAATAAAAATACGTCCAGGAGCCAATGGCTTCCCCGTGTGCACATATACTATCATCCTAATGTTACAACACCTAATGCTTAAGTCTACGTTTAGGGTGCAGCTCCGCTGCTGGCATATCGTCATCAGGCAGTCGCAGTGGTATAATTTCATTCCGCTGTTGGGGAATACGGTGCACAAACGTTCGCCAGCAAGTGTTTCTGTCATGGCTCGCCGTTTCTGTTTCCTCCCAGGTTGTTGGATTTTTATGTGTGGTGCTATTTAGAAGCTTCGGTGTATTCACACCCTGTTGGTAGTGACAATAAACTCCGGGAATGCATTGTGGGTGGGATTTTCGAACACATATGGGCTTCAATGAGGATACGTGCAAAATACTGCCTTCAAACGAACGCTACCTATTTGGAACACTCGCTGTAATGTCCCTAACTACAGTTTGGATCCTCGGAAGCTCTATAATAAGATGTTCATATACTCAGTCATAACACATCATATCGGGAAAACCATTGGTTTGCGAACTAGGACTATTTGCTTGTTTCTTTGTCCTCTACTTTCTGCCTTTTGTTTCCACCTGCAATAGTAGGCCTGTGTCGCACTAGAGTGTACGCTATCACTCTACAACAATAAACATTGATAGAGAGAAATTGTAGAGAAGTGTTAAGGGCGAGGGACGTATTTATAGGTCATTATCACTGACGTCAAGCAGTTGTACAATTATGGAACACGTTCTGTCCTCACGAATAATGACTCGCAGGTTGATGTGTTCCTTGACTTCCGGAAGGTATTCAGTACGGCTCCACTCTGTCTTTAACTCAAGGAAATACGAACTTACGGCTAGTTTCAGGACTTAGAAATGGAACGCAACATGATGTTCGCCACGGAACGAAATGGGAAAAGCAAAGGCTATTTCGGGAGTAGTTGAAGGTAGTAACTGTAGTAATAATAGTAATAGCAGTAATAGTAGTAGTAGTAATAGTAGCATGGGTGTTACTATTTACAGTACATGCATCCCGTCAGTCTAAAAAGTTTAGAGACAGGATTAATAAAACATAGAGAAACGTTGAGAGAGTGGTTTTAACGCTTCACATGTTCTACATAACCTCCCCCCACTTGACTAAGGCACACGTACAGTTCGTACAACAATCAGAAACTGACAGAGTAGTGCCTTTTTAGGGGATCTTGTTCACGTCATGTGTCACATTGGCTTGATTTTCGGTTATGTCGTCACCCTTCGTATGAAGTTTGCACTTTGTCTTTTCGTGGTAGGTTCTTATTGATAACACCAAGTCTTGTCACCTATGATGATTTTTCCAGAAAAAATAGTCCATGTTTTGCATTTCAATTAAGCCTCGTCGTCGTTTTCGTTCAAGCGTCAAGGTGTGCTGAAGAAACTTAGAACCTCCTTCTTCTTTAAAACCTTCTGGGCAATGGCTTGATCACTTAACGTGAATATGTTGCGCCAATGCGATTTCTGACGCAACAACGTTGTCACACTGTGGTCCGATGCCCGCTAATTAACGCTGGCTGCTCACGACTAACTGGGTGAAGGCACAACTTTTGTTTACACTGGGTAATTCAAGCTGCCACGGTACTTACTGACCTGACGATATACGCCAGCGAAAAAATCAGTCTCAGAACGTTTCGGATGGGCGGTGCATGTAAATGATGTGTTAGATAACGTCGGAACCTTCACGACGCCGTTGTCTGTAGGAAGGTAGCAAGTAGATGACTGTAGCGAATTGCAAGAATACATTCAGAAGATCGGGATTGCAGTCAATCCTAAAAGTGGATAAATGTAACGTAGTGCTTGTAAATAGACGAAGAAATGGACTGTTGTTCGATTACACCATTGGCGGCAGTTCACTGGAGACAGAAACTTAGGGAAAATGCCTATGGCTAATCGTGTGGAGCGACCTAAAGTGAACTGATTATATAACACAAAGTTCAGGCTAAGAATCGCTGCAACAATCACGAGGAATGTTATTGACCAACGTATGGAGTTGTTGTATCCTGCCTAACTGTCAAAGATGAGGTGTCTAGGAAAACTGCTTCTCCGATCGCTAGACAACGATTCAAGGAAATCGTTTTAATGATTTTAATTACAGAAAATAAGTGACAATACTTAAATTTGAGAAATACAAATGTGTCCCAAGCAAAGGGCGACATGCAACATAATCAGTGCCTTTCAGTATAACGATTCCAATGCAAGCGGATGCTTCTACACAGATCGCTGGTCTTGACGCTTCTGTAGAACTGAGCTGCGGTCAGTCGGGTGCAGCGCTTATGTGCTCTTCGCGTAGAGCGCGCTGCCGTCGCGTTGTCCTGGAGAGGGGTTTGGTCAGTGCCTTCGACCATAGATACTAGTAGACTGGCCTTGATGTGCAGACGCTAAACCACGTGACTGTTGGCAAAACGCGGCGGGATTTCAAGTCAGCGGTTTGCCATCCTATGTTTGTATCGTATTTTCCACACATTTCTCAAATGACTGCCAAACGCTTCCAACAAAAATTACTTTTTTATTTGCGAAAAATTATGACAGAACTACATTTGACCTGGATTTGTTCACAGTACCATTTATAAAATCTAACAAATACATCGAACGCCACTCTGGTGGGCAGGGGGACGAAATTATTATAAAATATCAATTAAAGTAAAATGTCGTTAAAATTCTTTTAAACAGTAAGAGTGGGCTCGTGTCAAAACTTTAACCATTGGATTCGCCGCGTTTTGAGCTCCAGTCACTTATAAAAGAAAATGGGATATGGGAATTATGTCAACTATACGTGCCAAAATTCGCGACTTTAGGAGCAGGTCAATTTTAGAGTATTAATTTTAGGTGCACTTCAAAGGTTCAGTTCCCACTATTTTTACAAAAGTTTAAACTATCAGTTTAAAAAAAAATGATATTTTAGATGAAAGGTGAGACTTTGAAGTTTCAGAAAATAATTTTGGAGCCTAGGTTTAAAAATGACAGATACTGTAAATATAAACTATAAAAATACATTGTTAATAATAATTAACCTATCAAAACACTTCTCCGCGAAGTGCTTCGAGCAAAGGCGCATATGTACAGATTGATTAAAGTTTTTCCGTTTCAGGGCATGTATCCAAAGCTGCCTTCGGTTTTCATCCTTAGGGAACCTATGAGTAGGAACGAGAAACAATTATACTTACTTCTGTAACCGAATTATCACAGATACTGTCGCAAATGTAATATGAGTCTGACTTTACAGGCATCACTTTCAACACTTTAATTTACGTTATACTCTATTTCAAGTGTAAAAAACATATAAAAGTCACTTCAGCAGATTTCAATAAACGCATCTGAACTATCATAGAAACACTTACACGTGAAATGTAATGCCATAACCCCGACAAAACGCTGAGTACAGCCATACGCGCAACACGAAACAACCATGTTTCGCCAACATTCACGTGACTTCAGCCCAGAGATGTTGGAGCCACGAAAATGACATCAGGGCCAACCTATTACATTTATGGTCGAAGGTCAGTGCGCAATTGGCTGACGTCTTCTCACAGTTCTCTCTGCTCTAACGTTTCCGACTGGCGTGCCGGCGCTTGACTTTACGCCGGAACAAAAGTGACTTACAACAAACTTCTAAGACTTATTCTGGAGCGTCGCGCATCAGTTTGGGAGCGTTACCAGAAGAGACGGAGAAGATGCAACGAGAAGCGGTACGCTTGTTCACGAGATCGTTTAGTCGGCTATTCGGCGTCACAGCGTTACAAAGAGGTGCTGAACAACCTCAAGTAGCACGCGCTGCGACAGAGGCGTTGTGTATCACGGATAGGTTTGCTGTTGGAATTCCGAGAACGTACGTTCCGAGAAGAGCTACTTCCTCTCACATACGTCTCGCTGAAAGACCTCATTTGGAAGTTTATCGACAGTCTCCTCCCAAGGACTTCGTGAATAAAACAAGGAAGTGGGAAATTATAATAATGCCGGATATTCCCAATGTATGGTCGAAACTGATCACGATTAAAAGTGGGTAATCCATGGCTTCGAAGAAGTTACTATATGGTAAATGTCAATAGCTTTTCTCCATGACAGTAAATTTAATATAGGAAATACATCTCTGCGGGAAGAAATGAATAGTTATCCTTGATTACTGGACTGATCGACGAAACAAATGTCTCATTTTTCTAAAAGCGAATCTGTTCGATTATATCAACATCCACAGTGACAGCCCTTAATTAAAAAAACAACTGTACTGAAAATATATAAAAATTATACGAGTATATTTATGAAAACATTTTGAGCTACTGTTGCAATGCATCAACTCTGAACGAACATCATGATGAACGAAAATACCGGTAAAATTTGGTTGACTACACTATCGGTTTCACGGCTTATAACTGCATCATCAGATCCAAGAAATACTGTTACGTTAATCCATCATATGTGAACCCAACGTTATTAGTCATCTATTCTCATTCGGAGGATATTGTCAAATTTAAAAAAAAGTGGACGAACTCAGGATAATAGAGAACTTATTGACAATATTCTCAGAATGTCAACACCCTGAGAAAGAACGTTGGGTTACCTATGGAGGATGAGTGTAATACTATTTGTTGCAACTTAAGATGCGGTTGTAAGCGGTCAAACCGATAGTTGGATCAACTTAACCAAACTTTACCAGCCGTCAGTGGTGTTTTCATTCATCATGACTTTCTGTAACTGCGGATATTCTGCACATAAAATAGCCTGGATGAATAGGTAATGAAAAATTTACCACTAGTAAAGATGAGGACATGAGGGAGAATAACAAAAGGCTTGCACCGAGAGAAAATTTAATGAGCTGGTACTAAACGTAGTTATCAAGAATAAAACGTTGTTTAAAGGCATAAAGAAAAGCAAATCAAAATTAATCGACCATTTAGTTCTACGTAGTTACATGGTGGACATAACTGAATGAAAAATCTTAGGAAGCAAATCACGATATTGGTCCAGAACACCATCACTGTAAGGTATGTTAAGTGTAATTAATTAATCGCATTGCAACGGAATGTCGTGTAGTATACGGTGCGAGTCAAAAGGATAGCTGCACCAACAAGATCTAACATTCGGCGTGGTGTCTGTTTGTTCTATATCGTGTCTCATTACCACTTTCGCGCAACGACACTCTGAGCGTGTTTTTTAGGGAATTGACTAGTTTGAACCTGGGACCTGTTGCTGGTAAGGAGACGCCAGACTGCACATGACATGTAGAGGTCAGAAGAGTTCAGTGAGACTAGCGATGATATAACCAAATACTTAATGATTTCAGCGTCAGCTTCACTGCACTCCCTGTAAAAGAATTTTAATACTAACTAAATTCACTGGAAGGGGTTCAAGACTTTCCTATTTTTAGTTAGCTGGTAAAATAACGTCGAAAAAGCAGTTAAGTTTACCATTGGAAATTTTATTCTACTCACAGAACATTGTTTATAAATTGCACTATTGATAAAAGGAAATGTTTTAATACAGGATGGTAAAAACCAACTGCGTTCAACAAAAATGTGAACGAATATTCCCTGAATGGGTTTCCAAGTTCTACAATGGATCGAAGGATGACCTATGCCATATCACATCTATAATCTAGGTTTAAATTAAGTTCCACAAAAGAGAAAACTATCAAAATAGCCTACAGTGACCCTCAATTATCTTTAATTACTTATCTAACTTGTCGTAAATTACAGTGACTGATGTGGATTCTCAATAACTATATAACAGAAAAACCATCGCGTTTCAGGTTTTTACTTCAAGTGGCAGATGTGAACACCACGAGCTTTAATTGACGATCGACACTAGTATTACGCAAAAAGGGGGTATAACAGATGAGATTTCTGCAGTTCTGTGTGAAGCTTCATGCGCTGTTATGAGGCATCGCGTGCATTCATTACCTTGTCGGTGTTCGTCAGGGGGCGGCGGACAGCACAGCTCCACTCATCTCGCTGTCTCGGAAGCAACTCTGAAGCAACTCTCCCCTAACTTCTCCTTACTACAATTTACCGAAGTTGGTTAACAAAAAACTATCTGGCTGTGTTTTCATCTGACCAATCAGGGTCTCAATGTTAACCTTAAGCTCCGCCTACAAGAATTCTGTCTATCCAATGAGAAACGTTATACTTTTTGTGGTGGGGCAATGTTTCACAAATGGTTGAAATGGCTCTGAGCACTATGGGACTTAACTGCTGTGGTCATCAGTCCCCTAGAACTTAGAACTACTTAAACCTAACTAACCTAAGGACATCACACACATCCATGCCCGAGGCAGGATTTGAACCTGCGACCGTAGCAGTCACGTGGTTCCAGACTGAAGCGCCTTTAACCGCACGGCCACACCGGCCGGCTGGCAATGTTTTTAAAGTTTGCAACGTAACAGAGAAGCGAAAAAGTCTCACGCTAAAACTTGCAGCTGGTGTGGTCCTTTTAGCGTTATCGTAAGATCTATATTGTTCTTCTGGAGGGCTCTATTTTTTAACATGGGCTGGCGGGTGGTCCTAATGTAACAGAGGCGCGAAAAAGTCTCAAGCTAAAACTTGCGGGTGGTGTAGCCCTTTTTGTGTTATCGTAAGATCTATACTGTTCTTCTGGAGGGCTCTAGCTTTTAACGTAGGCTGGGGTGGTGGTCCTAGCGGTTAGCTGGCGACGTGGGTCTCTGTTCCTTATGGTAGGGGCTTCTAGCTTAACACGGTTCTGCTCTCGGCTTCTGTTCTCGATCCTCCCCTCGGAACTGCGTCTGTCTCACGGTGGGAAGGTATGACATGCATTTATTCTGTTCTATGCTAGTTTGTATTACTAATTTATACTTTTATATTCTTCCACATTATTATCAAAATTATGTTTATATTGACAAGGGAAGAATATTTGTATTCTATTATAATTATTATTTTTTATTTATTTTCTATCATTATTTAATTGTAAAGTTTGTTTTTTAAGAAGTTTGTTATCGAAAGTGAGGCGTCTTTCACATCAATTTTCTTAGAAATAATGTTGTTATAAATGTAGTAATTAAGCAAAATCTATTCCTAACACATCTTCAAAATATCATGTACAAGTAAAGTACACTCCTGGAAATGGAAAAAAGAACACATTGATACCGGTGTGTCAGACCCACCATACTTGCTCCGGACACTGCGAGAGGGCTGTACAAGCAATGATCACACGCACGGCACAGCGGACACACCAGGAACCGCGGTGTTGGCCGTCGAATGGCGCTAGCTGCGCAGCATTTGTGCACCGCCACCGTCAGTGTCAGCCAGTTTGCCGTGGCATACGGAGCTCCATCGCAGTCTTTAACACTGGTAGCATGCCGCGACAGCGTGGACGTGAACCGTATGTGCAGTTGACGGACTTTGAGCGAGGGCGTATAGTGGGCATGCGGGAGGCCGGGTGGACGTACCGCCGAATTGCTCAACACGTGGGGCGTGAGGTCTCCACAGTACATCGATGTTGTCGCCAGTGGTCGGCGGAAGGTGCACGTGCCCGTCGACCTGGGACCGGACCGCAGCGACGCACGGATGCACGCCAAGACCGTAGGATCCTACGCAGTGCCGTAGGGGACCGCACCGCCACTTCCCAGCAAATTAGGGACACTGTTGCTCCTGGGGTATCGGCGAGGACCATTCGCAACCGTCTCCATGAAGCTGGGCTACGGTCCCGCACACCGTTAGGCCGTCTTCCGCTCACGCCCCAACATCGTGCAGCCCGCCTCCAGTGGTGTCGCGACAGGCGTGAATGGAGGGACGAATGGAGACGTGTCGTCTTCAGCGATGAGAGTCGCTTCTGCCTTGGTGCCAATGATGGTCGTATGCGTGTTTGGCGCCGTGCAGGTGAGCGCCACAATCAGGACTTCATACGACCGAGGCACACAGGGCCAACACCCGGCATCATGGTGTGGGGAGCGATCTCCTACACTGGCCGTGCACCACTGGTGATCGTCGAGGGGACACTGAATAGTGCACGGTACATCCAAACCGTCATCGAACCCATCGTTCTACCATTCCTAGACCGGCAAGGGAACTTGCTGTTCCAACAGGACAATGCACGTCCGCATGTATCCCGTGCCACCCAACGTGCTCTAGAAGGTGTAAGTCAACTACCCTGGCCAGCAAGATCTCCTGATCTGTCCCCCATTGAGCATATTTGGGACTGGATGAAGCGTCATCTCACGCGGTCTGCACGTCCAGCACGAACGCTTGTCCAACTGAGGTGCCAGGTGGAAATGGCATGGCAAGCCGTTCCACAGGACTACATCCAGCATCTCTACGATTGTCTCCATGTGAGAATAGCAGCCTGCATTGCTGCGAAAGGTAGATATACACTGTACTAGAGCCAACATTGCGCATGGTCTGTTGCCTGTGTCTATGTGCCTGTGGTTCTGTCAGTGTGATCATGTGATGTATCTGACCCCAGGAATGTGTCAATAAAGTTTCCCCT
This sequence comes from Schistocerca piceifrons, assembly GCF_021461385.2. Lineage (NCBI taxonomy): Eukaryota > Metazoa > Arthropoda > Insecta > Orthoptera > Acrididae > Schistocerca > Schistocerca piceifrons. Next base: position 645,763,679 of record NC_060142.1, read on the forward strand.
TCCTGGGACAATGAATTCACGGTGTTCTTATTTGAATTTCCAGGAGTGTATTTTTGTTTCTAGACACTCATTTAAACATTGTTACACTAACAAATAAGAATTATTTCCAAGAATTGCTTTGACAAAGAAATATACACACTCAAGTATTGAGATATTATCCTAACAAATGGTACAAATGTTAAAAAAAAGGGAAAACATCCAACAAGATGATTTTTCATTCTTTGTTTTTATAAGGAGAAAATAAGTAAAATATAGTTATTCTCTTTTTTAATGATGAGAAAATAAGTGGCACATAGTTTTAGTGTTTATTATGCCTTACTTTTGTTCTTTATATACTGTCCATTTCAGAACTAATGACTTATTTTTATCGATAGTCTATTTTTTACTTAAGTCCATAGTTAATGACTGTTATTTTGTAGTTTATTAGCTGTCTGGTGTGCTTAACTTATTTAGTTTTTCACACATTTCTTTTGTACAATTCCTACATCACATAATTTGATTTCACACATTCACACAATCCTATGAATGTTTAAGCATGAGGTTGGCAAATGTTTTTGCATGAAGGTGATTGACTTGAGCGAGATGGATGTGGGCAAGTATTTGATGTACAGCTTCGTTCATCGTTGCTTGTTGGCTTTGCAGGTGTGTGTTGCTATTGTGGAGGTCCCGTAATGGTATGGAGCTGTGAGTGCAGAATCTCGTGGTTTACTTTGTATGCATGAAAGTCATCGTTATGTGACGCTGAAAGCGGTCGTTTTTCATTGAAATACTTCACAGACGACTAGTTTACAATAGGATAGGGATTTGGGAAGGTATGTCATCTATTCTTCACACATCTTCTTTCTTGGTCTCAATCTTGCGAATCTTCAATTTCTGTTCTTCCTGCTTTTTCTCTGCTTCTTACTTGCTTCTTGGTTCTTCTCTGGGCAGGATATGGAAATATTTATTGATAACTAGTCACTTTGAAGTTCTCCTCATAGTAACAGTTTGATAAATTGTTTCGGTGTGTCACTTTTACTTCGTGGAAGTTTTCTTCAGTTTTGTGCATCAGCATGCTGTTTAATAGCAGTGGTGTGACTTTTACACATATATTTTTGCCTATGGTTGCTTGCCCAAGTGGTCTTCTCGTCGGACCGTTTTTTGCTCACTCCGCTGAGTCGGGGTGTTCGGAGACCCTTCTGGCATTCGGTGTCCTGTTGTGTCTCTGCATGGTTCCGCCACTGTGTGGTTCCGTGTTCTGTCCCAGCAGGGTTCCGTCACCCCGTGGTTCAGCTTGGCAGCAGATTTATTTACTGCCCACTTCGGCTACAAGGGCCTTCTATTGGTCTTGCTGTCCTTTCCCTTCTCTCGACGCTTCTGCCTTGTCGGAATCGTGTCTTGCTAATTACGTATTTTCCTTTCTTGATACTTCTCGCATTGCAACTTGTGGGTCGTTGCATCTCGTCCTTGCTGGAGTTTTTACAATGGTTCTTACAAAAAGTTTTACTTATAATCATCTAACATATGTCTAGTACCTACATTGTTTTATGCCTTCTTAAAAGCTTTACATATTTCGGCACCCTTTCCATGTTACAATTCTAATATATTTTGACTCTTAACGTCTACAAGAATCCTAAAATTCGTTTTTTATTTTTGTGTAGTGTCATGGTGTATAGCATTTTAGTATTTCATGCTGTTAGACTATCTATGCTTTATCCCTTCACCTTAATCGATGGTACTATTGGTGCTATTTTTGGTTTTGTTTTTATTGAAAGTACTTTCTTTTCCCCCCCTTCCTCTCTCATCATTCTTCTTTCTCCTGACGATCTTATCTGCAACATAATCTTGAAATATTGTGCTGATTATTTACCAGCAATAAAATTAATCTTCAAACTTTTTAATATGGCTCACATGGTGAAGTCCTAAGGTTTTGCCTGTTTTTGGGTTCATTAGTTCCACAACATTATCATGAGCAATTCGGCTAATTATGACAGGTTTTTTGTATGCAGCATAAAACTTATGTATTTTGTGTTTCTGTTTGCTGGAGAGATGGTGTGTTTTTACAAATACTTCCTGGCCTACTGAGAATGTCCTTTTAATTGCTGTTCTATCTCCCTCTTTCTTTTCTTTTAATGGCTGCCTTTCTGATGTTGGAGAGTGCTGTTGCTATGACTTGTTTGTGCTGTCTACATGGCACAATAGGAAATCTAACATTTTCTCTGGTTATGTTTGGGGGTTCAGTATTTTTAAGTACAGTAACTGGAGGTAGAATTGTAGTGCTATGTGGCATTTCATTTATTACTTCTTGAAAATCTTTAAGTTATATATCCCAAGTGTTGTGTCTTTTGCCTGCATATAATCGGCATAAAGTGGCTATGTCCTTCATAGATCGTTCTGCTGGATTTACGCTAGGTTTGTACTTAGATATGTAGATAGATTTTATTTTGTGTTGTTTTAATGTGTTCTGCCATTGCACTGATTTGTATTGTGGGCCATTATCCGAAATTACTCGTTTCACTCGACCTACTTGTCTGAGAAAATCTTGTCTAAATGCTTTACTTATAGTAAGACCTGTTGCCCATTTTAATGGTGTCAAGGTAACATATTTAGAAGTAAGTTCCAAAACGACAAATATGAAAATATATCCATTTTTTTGTGCGTGGGAGGGGCCCCATCAAATCTGTTGCAGCTATTTGTTTTAATCTTTTAGGGATTATTGGAAACATAGGTGGCTTGGTTTGGAAAGTGACGTGTTTAGCCCTCATACATTTTTTGCATTTGCTAATACTGTTCTAGTTCGTCTTTCCATATTAGGAAAATGGCTTGTTTGTTTTATTTTTAAAAAGCATTTCTTTGGTCCAAAGTGGCCATTACTTAAATGTGTATACCATATGTACTTATTAATTCGTTCATCTGGGATATAAATTAACCATTCATTCGTTGTAACATTTCGTCTAAAAAATGAAACATTGTTTTTTACGAGATAGTACTGTCGAATATCTGAAAAATCCTTCATTCTCCACTTGTGTTTCATTCCTAGTATTTCGGGATCCTTGTCCTGTTCTTTGCCTATGTTTTCCAATGCTGTCGTAATGTAGTTTTCGAAAAGTACTTGTTTCATATAGTACACTGTAAACTGGTCTTCTGCTGCTCAAACCTATGTTATTGGATGCACCCTGTGGACATCGTGATAAAGCATCTGCTAATACATTCGCTGGTCCTGGTATGTGCGTAATAGTGAAGTCAAATTCTTGTAGTATTAACATCCATCTGGCTAACCTCCCATGAGTTATTTTGGCGGATAACGGAAATTTTAATGCTTTGTGGTCAGTGTATACGTTTGTTTTTCTTCCGAATAGGAAGTATCGAAAACGTTGGAAGCCCCTTACAATGGCCAATGCTTCCAGCTCCGTGGCGGAATGGTTTTTCACGATTTTTGTGAGTACCCGACTGGTAAATGCAATTGTTCTATATGATCTTAGCCCTGCCTGTTCGTATTCTTGGAATAAAACAACTCCTAAACCTGTTTTCGCGCTATCAGTGGCCATACAAAAATTTTGTGTGAGATCAGGATGTGCTAAAATCGTTGCTGTTGTTAGTGCGTTTTTCACTTTTAAAAATTCTTCATTGGCTTGTTGATCCCATACCCATGGCGTGTTTTTTCCAGTCAATGCACATAGGCGTGGTGATGCGAGAGAGTCGATCCAAATAAATTTTTTATAGAATCCAGTGAGACCTAGAAATCCTCTGAGAGTTTTCTTATTATATGGAGTACAGAATTCATTGATTGCCGTTAATTTTTCTGGGTGGGGCATTACCCCTTTCTCGGAAATTATGTGCCCTAGAAATTTGACCTCCCGCCTTCCAAATTTGGATTTTGTTATATTTACTACTGTGATCCCATGCTCTTTCATGATCTTTAAAAACTGATTTAACGTGTCGTTGTGATGTTCCCAAGAGGGTTCTGCTATAATCACATCATCAACATAACAAGTAGTGTTTTGTAAAATTTCAGGACTGAGTATAGTATTAAATCCCCTAATAAACGCTACTGATGATATGTTTAAACCAAATGGCAATCGTTTAAACTGGTAACATCTACCGAATACGATAAATGTTATAAATTTTCTACATTCTGAGGCCAATTATATTTGCCAGAAACTACTCCGTAAATCAATTGATGAAAATATCTTAGCACCGTGGAAGTTTTGTATCAATTCCTCTAATTTTTCTGGGCGATCTGTCTCAGTGATTATGATTGTGTTGATCTGTCTGGAATCAAGCACTAACCTGAAGCTCCCATCTCGTTTTTGTACAATATGGAGCGGGCTGTTATATGTGGAGGTAGCTGGTTCAATAATATCGTCATCTAACATTTTAAATATCTCCTGGAACCCTTTATTCCTGTAGCTTAATGGGATTGTGTAGGGTGGCACTCTAAATGGTTTGTGCTGTTTTACTTCAAACTTGTACTGAAAGTGTTTAATACTGCCAGTCTTAGGTAAAAATACCTCTGCTTTATCTCGTAAAATACCCTCTAATTCTCTTTTACTGTGTTCCGATTTCTTTATGGTCTTCTAACATGAGTTGAGGCGATTCCCCCTTTTGTGCACACCATTCTAATTCTTCATCCTCTTTATCTCGCGTCATTGTTAATTGTTTGTTTATAACTGGTATTTCTTCTAATTTTATCTTTTGCTCAAAGAGAAGTGTGACATTCCCGAATGTTACGCTACCTTTCCCCATATCTATTATCGCTCGTCTCTCATTTAAAAAATCTGCACCTATAATCAAATCTACAGTAAGTTTAGGTATAATCACGAAGTTGGCTTCGATCTTGTGACCTTGACACGAAAGAGTTAACCTTGTTTGTCTCGTAATTTCCGCAGCATTGTTTCTAATAGGACCTCTTACTTTAATCTTACATGTTTTCAGAACTGGCAATTCCTCATTTTCATTACACTGCATGAATAAATTTTCTGAGATCGCAGTCAGTTCACTTCCGCTATCAATTACAATATTGACTGGGATATGCTTTACCATGGCCTTCACAATTTGAAACGGTTGGTTCTGTTCTTCTTCTTCTTGCATCAACGAATCCTCCACTGAATCATACATGAGTCTTTTTAGGAATTTCCCTTGTGAATTCGAACTTTCTGTAGGATAGGCTTCGACTGCTACTTCTCTCTCTTTTATTTCCTCTTCTCTATTTCTTCCTTCATTTACGCTTTCTTCAACATCCGCTACTTTTTCCTCATCCTCGTCTATCTTCTCCTTCTTCGTCGCTACTTCCACATAATCGCATCTAAATGCTCTAATTATCGCTTCATAACTTCCTTCATTATATACGTTGGGTTGTGTGCCCACTCGTAACTTATTTTCAACTTCTGTCGACTGCGCATTATCCTCATTGAATTCGCTTTCGCTGGTATCCATCTCAAATAGCTCTCCAATACTCATTACTTCGTCCTTTCCTCCTACATTTGTTGTGCGTGCCTCTTGTAATTCATCTTCCTCGTCAGTATTCTCCCAATTAATTTCGTCCCAACACGATATTGCTATTTTCTTGTCTTCGTTTTCATCTGGTCCCTGCGGATTTGTTTCTTCCTTCTTCTCTTCTCGTGATAAGATTTTTACTTCTCTGTTCAAGGTGCTGCAATTGTCCTGGGTCGGTGCGTCATTCTCTTTGGCATGGGCGCTTAGCTGTCAATTAGAACGTTTATCGGGGTTTGGTGGTCTTACCTCCACCTCTTCTATCTGTATTCTCTTTTCTTGTTCAGCTTGTTGATATTGGTTTCTTTGTTGATAATTTGTCGGTCTATTGGTTCTCTAGTACCCGTTCCGGTTGTCGTTATTCCCTCTGTAATAGTTGTTGCCGTTCCTGGGTGAATTATAGTTATTGCCATATTCTCTTCTAAATCCATAACCGGTTCTTTGTTGAAATCTATTGTCGTTTCTTGGTGTGAAGTTATCACATGGTTCGTAATTATTGTTTCTTCGTACTGTGACTTGTGGATTCCACTGCTTTTTGCTTTCGTCTTCACGTGCGCTTCGTCTTTTTCTTGCGTCACCTTCCGAAAATATGAACTCTAGTTCCCTTAGAATACCTTTAAATGCTTCGACGTCATTGCCTCCGCGACCTACTAATGATTGCTGGTATTTCAATGGTAGCTTCATCGCGCATAATTTAATCAACTCTCCGTCACTGTATGGTACATCTAAGCATTGATTTTTCTTTGCCATTAATTCGAAAAATTTCACGGGACTCTTCTCTCCTGAATTTTCAAAATATGGGTTCTGTAATAATTCGTACTTCACTCTGGTCTGTGCTTCGCTGGACCAATATCGTGAGAGAAACTTCTCTCTGAAATCTTCGTACGATCGGCATGTCGCTGCAACATTCTGCATGGTTTCTGCGACTGTTCCTGACATGTGTGCACATATAAAGTCTAATTTGTGTGCTAGCGTCCAGTGTTCTGGTAGTCCTACTCGGAATTGATCAATAAAAGTTCGTGGATGTGATGAGTTTCCTTCTCGAAAATGTTGAAATTTTCTGACTGTGAGGAAATGATCATTGTCGTACTTCGTCATATGAGGGCCGTTCAGAAAGTAACCTCCGGTTGATTTAAAAAAATACACCAAGTTAAATAAAAATATTTTAATATATACATCTTACAACTACATCTTTGCACTATTTTTCTACATAGTCTCCATAGTGATTGAGGCACTTATCGTATGTCTTCACAAGCTTTGAAATTCCTTCTGCATAAAAATCACCCGCTTGTGCCTGAAGCCAGCCTGTGACCGCATCTTTGAGCTCTTCGTCGTCATCAAACCGCTGTGACCCGAGCCATTTCTTCAAATGCATGAAGAGGTGATAATCACTTGGCGCCAGGTCTGGGCTGTAAGGTGGATGGTTGATAACGTCCCACTTGAAGGACTCAAGAAGGGCCGTTGTTCTGCGAGCAGAGTGAGGACGGGCGTTATCGTGCAAAAAAACGATACCGGAATTCAGCATACCACGGCGTTTGTTCTGTATAGCCCGTCGTAACTTTTTTATTGTTTCACAGTACACGTCTTGATTAATGGTCGTACCACGTTCCATGAATTCAACCAACAACACCCCTTTGGCATCCCAAAACACCGTTGCCATCAGTTTTTGGCAGAAAAATCTTGCGAGGCTTTTCTTGGTTTGGTAGGCGAATTTGAATGTGCCCACATCTTTGATTGTTCTTTTGTCTCAGGGTTCACGTACTTAATCCAGGTTTCGTCACCGGTCACGATTCTGTTTAACAATGGTTCTCCTTCGTCCTCATAACGTGACAGAAAGTCTAATGCAGAGGCCATTCTTTGAGTTTTGTGGTGGTCGGTAAGAATTTTGGGCACCCATCGTGCACAGAACTTACGGTAACCCAATCTTGCTGTCACTATCTCGTACAAGAGAGTCTTAGAAATCTGTGGAAAACCAGTAGACAACTCCGACATTGAGAAATGTCGATTTTCACGAACTTTTGCATCAACTGTCTGAACGAGTTCGTCAGTCACCAATGATGGTCTACCACTCCTCTCTCCATCATGAACGTTTTCTCGTCCACTTTTAAATAAACGTACCCATTCACGGACAACTCCTTCACTCATAACTCTTGGTCCGTACACGGCACAAAGCTCACGATGAATAGCTGCTGCAGAATATCCTTTGGCTGTAAAAAACCTTATGACAGCACGCACTTCACATTTGGTGGGGTTTTCTATTGCAGCACACATTTCAAACTGCCACAAAAACTAAACTAGCGCAGGTACGACGTTCACTCGACCACGGCTTGATGCCGACTGACCTGTTGAGTGGGTGAACGCACAGATGGCGTCGCTACTCCCCCCACAACCCGCACTGTGACCAATCGGAGGTTACTTTCTGAACCGCCCTCGTAGTTCCATATGAAATTCGCGATTCTTCGCCACTTTTGTTTCTGATCATTTCTCCCGTCGTTCCTTCCGGTTGTGGTAGATCCATTGGATATTTTCCACTGCAATTTTCGCCAACCCTTGCGTAGTATCGTTGGGGTGGTACGCAATAATTTTCTTCCATCGGTTGTGAACGTGTAGCTGAATGCATTGCACTGTACTCTTCGCGACCTGGCTTTCCATTGTCAGGTATTGGTTCGGTATCTTGACTGGCTAACCTTGCCGCTTCATTGCACGATCCAGACTGTCTTGAAACATACGTTTGTGGTTCCGCATGTGTTTGTGATGCCGTTTGTTCATCAAGAATTACGAAACGTGTTTGTTGCTGTGCAGGCCGTCTGATTTCGCGTATGTTACTTTCCGCCTGTGATTGGAATCGCAAATGTGTAATATCTTCGTTAATTGCTTGTTTTTCCGGTGCTGTTATAGATACGGATGTGGTTGCAGACACTGTGCTTGTTCGATCCTGTTCACTACGCTCTTCAATGGTTTGCAACAACTCTGTTCGCAATTTCTGAAATTGTCGCTTCGTTTGCGCTTCTATTTTGACTATGCTGTTATTGTTGTGTCGGTAGCTGGGCCGACACCGTGAAGTTGAGATGGCTGAAAAGGCACTCTAGACTAACGCAGACGGGCGTGATGTACTGGAACAGGATACGTAATTAATGTTAGGAAGAAAAGTACGGAGCATGTTTAATACTTAACTTTACTCATTCCTTGTGGTACATCGATCTTGACGATACACAGAAGACTTTAAGTACAATCACTGTATGGCTAATGGCGCCTTGCTAGTTCGTAGCCATTAACTTAGCTGATGGCTATTCTGTCTCTCGGCTAATGAGAGAGAAAGGCTTCGTACAACTGGGCGGTAGCTAGGTTCTCGTACAACTGGGGTGAGTCCTCTCTCGTATCACGAGACCTGCCTTGGTGGTGGCGCTAGGTCTGCGATTACACAGTGGCGACACGCGGGTCCGGCATGTACTAAATGGACCGCGGCCGATTTAAGCTACCACCTAGCAAGTGTGGTGTCTGGCGGTGACACCACATTTATCACATCTTTTCAGCGCTGCTTTTGTGATACGTTTGTGTAACACACTGTTTTCAACAACTTCACGCGCTGTACCTGCTGCTTGTCTAGTAATTTCGTTTATCTGTTTCTCTAGTTTCTTGACTTCTCCCTGGGTGTTGTTACGTAATGTTTTGATCTCGTCCTGAATGTCATTACGCAATGTTTGTACGTCCGCTTGTACCTTTTCAATGTCTGTTCTCAATTGATTATGACCTGTTATTAAGTTTCCTATCACTTCTCGAGATTCTTTTGCCTCGTCTTCAAAATGACTTAGGTGTAACTGAATTTCTTTGTTTTGTTCTTTAATCTCACGCATTTGTCTTGTGGTTTCTGCATTCTGAATTTGAGTTTGGTTCGCTATGTCTTTATTTTACCTTGTCATGGTTTCCGTATTTTGTTGTAGTAATACTGCCAGATTGGTGGGTCCTATCGCGTTTTCTTCCGATGTCCTACGCTCTGTGATTTCGCCCAAGTGTTGGTTCGCAACCGATTGTATTGAACTGTGCTGTGACACGTTTCTGCTTGCATTCCTTGTACTATGTGGAGAGGGAGCTCTGATTACTTGTACTATGGGTTCTACGTATTCAAGACGCAAGTTAGAATCCTCATCGACTGTCTCTCTACTTTCCTGCTCCTCTGTCGTATGCTGACTTACGTTTTCTATTCCTTGACGTACATTATCCTTGTTGTTGTTGTTGTTGTTGTGGTCTTCAGTCCTGAGACTGGTTTGATGCAGCTCTCCATGCTACTCTATCCTGTGCAAGCTTCTTCATCTCCCAGTACCTACTGCAACCTACATCCTTCTGAATCTGCTTAGTGTATTAATCTCTTGGTCTCCCCCTATGATTTTTACCCTCCACGCTGCCCTCCAATACTAAATTGGTGATCCCTTGATGCCTCAGAACATGTCCTACCAACCGATCCCTTCTTCTGGCCAAGTTGTGCCACAAACTTCTCTTCTCCCCAATCCTATTCAATACTTCCTCATTAGTTATGTGATCTACCCATCTAATCTTCAGCATTCTTCTGTAGCACCACATTTCAAAAGCTTCTATTCTCTTCTTGTCCAAACTATTTACCGTCCATGTTTCACTTCCATACATGGCTACACTCCATACAAATACTTTTAGAAATAACTTCCTGACATTTAAATCTATACTCGATGTTAACAAATTTCTCTTCTTCAGAAACGCTTTCCTTGCCATTGCCAGTCTACATTTTATATCCTCTCTACTTCGTCCATCATCAGTTATTTTGCTCCCCAAATAGCAAAACTCCTTTACTACTTTAAGTGTCTCATTTCCTAATCTAATACCCTCAGCATCACCCGACTTAACTCGACTACATTCCATTATCCTCGTTTTGCTTTTGTTGATGTTCATCTTATATCCTCCCTTCAAGACACCATCCATTCCGTTCAACTGCTCTTCCAAGTCCATTGCTGTCTCTGCCAGAATTACAATGTCATCGGCGAACCTCAAAGTTTTTATTTCTTCTCCATGGATTTTAATACCTACTCCAAATTTTTCTTTTGTTTCCTTTACTGCTTGCTCAATATAGAGACTGAATAACCGCGGGGAGAGGCTACAACCCTGTCTTACTCCCTTCCCAACCACTGCTTCCCTTTCATGTCCTTCAACTCTTATAACTGCCATCTGGTTTCTGTACAAGTTGTAAATGGCCTTTCGCTCCCTGTATTTTACCCCTGCCACCTTTAGAATTTGAAAGAGAGTATTCCAGTCAACATTGTCAAAAGCTTTCTCTAAGTCTACAAATGCTAGAAACGTAGGTTTGCCTTTCCTTAATCTTTCTTCTAAGATAAGTCGTAAGGTCAGTATTGCCTCACGTGTTCCAGTATTTCTACGGAATCCAAACTGATCTTCCCCGAGGTCGGCTTCTATTAGTTTTTCCATTCGTCTGTATAGAATTCGTGTTAGTACTTTGCAGCTGTGGCTTATTAAACTGATTGTTCGGTAATTTTCACATCTGTCAACACCTGCTTTCTTTGGGATTGGAATTATTATATTCTTCTTGAAGTCTGAGGGTATTTCGCCTGTTTCATACATCTTGCTCACCAGATGGTAGAGTTTTGTCAGGACTGGCTCTCCCAAGGCCGTCAGTAGTTCCAATGGAATGTTGTCTACCCCGGGGGCCTTGCTTCGACTCAGGTCCTTCAGTGCTCTGCCAAACTCTTCACGCAGTATCTTATCTCCCATTTCATCTTCATCTACATCCTCTTCCATTTCCATAATATTGTCCTCAAGTGCATCGCCCTTGTATAGACCTTCTATATACTCCTTCCACCTTTCTGCTTTCCCTTCTTTGCTTAGAACTGGGTTTCCATCTGAGCTCTTGATGTTCATACACGTGGTTCTCTTATCTCCAAAGGTCTCTTTAATTTTCCTGTAGGCAATATCTATCTTACCCCTAGTGAGATAAGCCTCTACATCCTTACATTTGTCCTCTAGCCATCCCTGCTTAGCCATTTTGCACTTCCTGTCCATCTCATTTTTGAGACGTTTGTATTCCTTTTTGCCTGTTTCATTTACTGCATTTTTATATTTTCTCCTTTCATCAATTAAATTCAATATTTCTTCTGTTACCCAAGGATTTCTACTAACCCTCTTCTTTTTACCTACTTGATCCTCTGCTGCCTTCACTACTTCATCCCTCAGAGCTACCCATTCTTCTTCTACTGTATTTCTTTCCCCTGTTCCTCTTAATTGTTCCCTTATGCTCTCCCTGAAACTCTCTACAACCTCTGGTTCTTTCAGTTTATCCAGGTCCCATCTCCTTAAATTCCCACCTTTTTGCAGTTTCTTCAGTTTTAATCTACAGGTCATAACCAATAGATTGTGGTCAGAGTCCACATCTGCCCCTGGAAACGTCTTACAATTTAAAACCTGGTTCCTAAATCTCTGTCTTACCATTATATAATCTATCTGATACCTTTTAGTATCTCCAGGGTTCTTCCATGTATACAACCTTCTATCATGATTCTTAAACCAAGTGTTAGCTATGATTAAGTTGTGCTCTGTGCAAAATTCTATCAGGCGGCTTCCTCTCTCATTTCTTAGCCCCAATCCATATTCACCTACTACGTTTCCTTCTCTCCCTTTTCCCACACTCGAATTCCAGTCACCCATGACTATTAAATTTTCGTCTCCCTTCACTATCTGAATAATTTCTTTTATTTCATCATACATTTCTTCAATTTCTTCGTCATCTGCAGAGCTAGTTGGCATATAAACTTGTACTACTGTAGTAGGTGTGGGCTTTGTATCTATCTTGGCCACAATAATGCGTTCACTATGCTGTTTGTAGTAGCTTACCCGCATTCCTATTTTCCTATTCATTATTAAACCTTTATCCTTGTTATGGTGCGTTATATGTCCTATTTCTCGCGATACTGCATCGTCTGTTGTACTGTCCTCTATTCTCTGTCCATTTTCATGCTGGTTCTCTACCCCAATTCGATCAAAGTCTCGATCTGCCATTGCTAATCTTTCCGAATCTCTTATTTTCTGTTTTAAAAGCAATTCACGCGCCCTACTTCGAGTCAACATGCGCTCACACGATCTCACGCGTTTCATAAGCTTTTTGTTCACACGACTTGACACTTATTATACCCAAGACTGACAATCCATTCACTTACTTGTTGGGTCAGAACCAACTTGTCAACGATGTATCCACCACCTGTGCGCTTGCATTCAGGAGAGAGCTTAATTCAAACAATTTTTAAAATTCATAACTTAATTATGCTGTTGTCTCTGCTAGAATGTCTCACTTTTTATTGAATACTTTCTTACTATCTATCGCTGCAGCTACTGTTTTCAACTATTTATGCCTTTCAAAAATATTTTTTTTAATTACGAAAATTTTTTAACAGGATATGTTTTTGACCTAGTTAGGCATGTGGTCGACCTTCAATCATGGTATTTTACCATCCAGGCAGGGTCGCCATTCTCTAACACTCTGCGTGGTGTCTGTTTGTTCTATATCGTGTCTCCCGACAACTTTCGCGCAACGACGCTCTGAGCATGTTTTTTAGGGAATTAACTAGTTTGAACCTGGGACCTGTTGCTGGTAAGGAGATGCCAGACCACACATGACATGTAGAGGTCAGAAGAGTTCAGTGAGACTATATAACCAAATACTTAATGATTTCAGCGTCAGCTCCACTGCACTCCCTGTAAAAGAATCTTAATACTAACTAAATTCAGTGGAAGGGGTTCAAGGCTGTCCTATTTTTAGTTAGCTGGTAAAATAACGTCGAAAAAGCAGTTAAGTTTACCATTGGAAATTTTATTCTACTCACAGAACATTGTTTACAAATTGCACTATTGATAAAAGGAAATGTTTTAATACAGGATGGTAAAAACCAACTGCATTCAACAAAATGTGAACGAATATTCCCTGAATGGGTTTCCAAGTTCTACAATGGATCGAAGGATGATCTATGCCATATCACATCTATAATCTAGGTTTAAATTAAGTTTCACAAAAGAGAAAACTATCAAAATCTTCTACAGCAACCCTCAATTATCTTTAATTACTTATCTAACTTGTCGTAAATTACAGTGGCTGATGTGGCTTCTCAATAACTATATAAAAGAAAAATCATCGCGTTTCAGGTTTTTACTTTAAGTGGCAAATGTGAACACCAGGAGCTTTAATTGACGATCGACACTAGTATTACGCAAAAAGGGGGTATAACAGATGAGACTTCTGCAGTTCTGTGTGAAGCTTTATGCGCTGTTATGAGGCATCGCGTGCGTTCATTACCTTGTCGGTGTTCGTCAGGGGGCGGCGGGCAGCACAGCTCTGCTCATCTCGCTGTCTCGGAAGCAGCTCTGAAGCAACTCTCCCCTAACTTCTCCTTACTACAATTTACCGAAGTTGATTAGAAAAAACTATCTGGCTGTGTTTTCATCTGACCAATCAGGGTCTCAATGTTAACCTTAAGCTCCGCCTACAAGAATTCTGTCTATCCAATGAGAAGCGTTATACTTTTCGTGGTGGGGCAATGTTTTTAAAGTTTGCAGCGTAACAGAGAAGCGAAAAAGTCTCACGCTAAAACGTGCAGCTGGTGTGGTCCTTTTAGCATTATCGTAAGATCTATACTGTTCTTCTGGAGGGCTCTATCTTTTAACATGGGCTGGGGGGTGGTCCTAATGTAACAGAGGCGCGAAAAAGTCTCACGCTAAAACTTGCGGGTGGTGTAGCCCTTTTTGTGTTATCGTAAGATCTATACTGTTCTTCTGGAGGGCTCTAGCTTTTAACATAGGCTGGGGGGGTGGTCCTAGCGGTTAGCTGGCACGGGGGTCTCCGTCCTTATCGTCGGGGCTTCTAGCTTAACACGGTTCTGCTCTCGGCTTCTGTTCTCGTTTCTCCCCTCGGAACTGCGTCTGTCTCACGGTGGGAAGGTATGACATGCATTTAGGCATTCTTGTGTTAGTCTGTGGTATTCCATTTGCTCACTCGTTACTCGTATTACTTTGGTTAATTTAATGTCGCGATTTATTCGGAGCTATGTGACATACTACTGGATTTGCTTTTCATGTCAGGGTTTTCATGGAAGGTGTTGGATTTGCCTGACACCTTACAAATACATTTACAGAGTTGTAATAATGGTGTTAAAAATTGATGACGAATGATGATGATGATGATGATGATGATAGTGATGACACACCTGTGAGATATTGTCCGCAATGAGACCCCCCCCCCCCCCGTACAATGGTTCTTATTTTTGAATATGAGTACTTGCCGATCAAGAATTTAAGAAGAGGGAATGAAGTGGTGATTTGAAAGTTCGACTGAATAATTTATGCTTACTATTGAGTATGTCTGCTGAGTCTGATCAGTGCCCAATGGTTTTTAACATACATGAATCAAAAGCAAGAAACACGATTAAAGACTCTAAGTCTGTCTTGAAACTATGCTTTATGAAGTAGTTAGAGTGTGCGGAATGAGTCTCTTGAATGGCAACACGCAGTTGAACTGGACGAGGGGTCTATCAGCAGTGACTTTGACTGATACTAATCACTTACGTCCACGACTAAACCGCTGAGCAGCTTCCAGGACAGACATTCCATCAGCCCTTTATAATCATAGCCTCCCTCTACAGCAGTTAAGGTGTTTAACATCAAGATCGAGTGCAAATTCGCTTTGATTTTCTAGTACATCAATGACAACAATTCCATCTTAAAATCTTGAGCTATCATTCTGTAACTGGAAGAGAATTTCTTCAGGGAATGATAGCCCTTTTATGTAACCATCCAAGTACTCTAAAATCTGTGAGTCTATTTGCGTTTCAGCCGTGAATAAGAGTCACTACTAAGCTATTTTCTATGTAAACATCTTTAGTCTACTTAGACCGAGAAACTGATGAAATGAATTCTGTATAGCATGTGGCTTCTGTTAAGCTTGGAGTCGATACAAAAAAGCTCGAGCTCGCATTCAATATCGCACAAATACTGGACAAATCCAGCTTGTGGAGTTCGTCAGTGTCACGTAATGAACTTGATCGCTGCAGTCGATTGCTGGTCTCTGCTCCCGCCGATGCCTTGTGCTGTCAGGTTTTTGTTATTATATGCAAAGTAAACGAGGATAAACCAAAACGTGTTGCAGGGGATAGGCTCTACTTATTTACTAGGGAATGGTTTATCAATAAGGGGTTGGACCCCCTTCGCTTGTAACACAGATGCGATTCTTCTTGGAATACTGGCATATAATGATTGCATAGTCTCTAGTGGAATGTTATGCCACCCTTCGATCAGAACCTCTTGTAACTCCTGTAGTGACGAGGGAGGTGAAAATCTGCTCCGAAGTCTGCGCTCCAATACCGCCCACAAGAGCTCGATAAGTCCAGGGACTGTGCTGTCCAGGGAAGACACTGCAGTTCAGTTGCATGCTCCTCATACCACGTTTGTTCTGTCCTGGCTGTGTGAGTGGGTGCATTATGGTCCTGAAATATGGCGTCATTGATCGGAACAACATTTGAATCATGAGGTGCACCTGATCATCCTAAATGTTCACATAATCGTTGGCTGTAACACGGCCTTTGACGTTAATGATGGGACCAGTAAATACCATAATATGGCTGCCGACACCAACACACTTCCACATCCACGCTTAACCGCTGGAATCAAGCAATCAGGATTATAAGCTTCTTTTGGCGTCTTCCAGATGTAAACCCGGCTCATTGTTGGAAATGACGAAAACGTTGACTCGTGGGACCATATGACGTGTTTCCACTGATCAACCGTCCAGGATTTATATTCCTGACACCATGTTTTACGCTTCTTTGCATTGGTTGTCGTCACTAATGGTTTCGGTATAGCAGCTCGTCCATGAATATTCGCTTTATGGATTTCTCGGCGGACCATTACTTTTACACAACGATGTCTTGTCATGTTTTCTGTAGGCTGTCATGACTGATCAAATAGTGCCTGGTGAAACATTCAATACTTTGACTGTCTTGGTTATTGATGCTCCAGCTAATCGGACCCCCACAATCAGGCCTCTTTGGAAATCTGGTAAGTCTTGCTTTGCACGTCGACCTCGTCCTCTGAATGCAAATACGAAGCGTGTACTACGCGTAAACAACCTGCACTGATACCTAGTCCATACAGAACACGTATGGTCCAGCGCGACACGTGCCTTACCTCCGTCGTTGACCGTCAAACACAACCATCCCGCTACTACCACTGTTCATATTATTTTGCCTATCCTGTGAAATTAGGAAACAGCTCACAGAATTCGCCCATGACTGACACTGGACATATTTATAACTGCTGTCAACTTACATTCGGCAGGCATTCACAAAAATTAAAAATATTGCAGGGCTACGTGACCTGCCACAACATCAACTCAGTCTCAAGTGACACCTAGCGTCTACAGAAATTCTTTTCAAAGTCATCCCACTCCCAAGCCGTTTAAGGAATATAACGTCACAAAACAAAGTATAAAAATATATTTAAGAATAAAGGTAAGCTATCTGATGGCTAGCTCGAATTTCCTTTGTAGTATGACTAATTTAAAGTAAAAGTTTTCCTGTTCCGAATTAGAATGTGTGTTAATGTGGTAGCAAACGTGCTTGAGTGCATTATATCCTCATTATGTCCTCAACCCTGTATGCTATCTTAGTAAAACTACGAAATTTGAAGGGACTGAAAATTTATGGTTACACGGCCTCATCTAAAAGAAATTTTCGTGCTGATTTCGAAACAGGCCATAGATTTTGAAAGTCTGTAATTTTTCCCTGGTTATGAGGGATTTAATATTATTATTTGTATTTTAGCCGTATTAATGCAGCAGATGTACTTTCATCGCAGTTATATATGTGAAACATGATCGTTTGTCGTGCTACATCTGCTGAATATGTATCACTAATCACTCTTAATTGTATCTGAATATAAAACCCTTTCGTTGTTCACATGTAATACAATTTTGTAATTACCCAAAACAGCTGGAATATAGTTGCTGTAGATCCTCCATTCATGGCAACGAAATATTGGTTAACGTTTTGCTACAGATTTTGCATTCCTAGTAACGATATATTGAGTAACTTATTAAAGTGGTTTCAATATTCGAATTATCTACACTCCTGGAAATTGAAATAAGAACACCGTGAATTCATTGTCCCAGGAAGGGGAAACTTTATTGACACATTCCTGGGGTCAGATACATCACATGATCACACTGACAGAACCACAGGCACATAGACACAGGCAACAGAGCATGCACAATGTCGGCACTAGTACAGTGTATATCCACCTTTCGCAGCAATGCAGGCTGCTCTTCTCTCATGGAGACGATCGTAGAGATGCTGGATGTAGTCCTGTGGAACGGCTTCCCATGCCATTTCCACCTGGCGCCTCAGTTGGGCCAGCGTTCGTGCTGGACGTGCAGACCGCGTGAGACGACGCTTCATCCAGTCCCAAACATGCTCAATGGGGGACAGATCCGGAGATCTTGCTGGCCAGGGTAGTTGACTTACACCTTCTAGAGCACGTTGGGTGGCACGGGATACATGCGGACGTGCATTGTCCTGTTGGAACAGCAAGTTCCCTTGCCGGTCTAGGAATGGTAGAACGATGGGTTCGATGACGGTTTGGATGTACCGTGCACTATTCAGTGTCCCCTCGACGATCACCAGTGGTGTACGGCCAGTGTAGGAGATCGCTCCCCACACCATGATGCCAGGTGTTGGCCCTGTGTGCCTCGGTCGTATGCAGTCCTGAATGTGGCGCTCACCTGCACGGCGCCAAACACGCATACGACCATCATTGGCACCAAGGCAGAAGCGACTCTCATCGCTGAAGACGACACGTCTCCATTCGTCCCTCCATTCACGCCTGTCGCGACACCACTGGAGGCGGGCTGCACGATGTTGGGGCGTGAGCGGAAGACGGCCTAACGGTGTGCGGGACCGTAGCCCAGCTTCATGGAGACGGTTGCGAATGGTCCTCGCCGATACCCCAGGAGCAACAGTGTCCTTAATTTGCTGGGAAGTGGCGGTGCGGTCCCCTACGGCACTGCGTAGGATCCTACGGTCTTGGCGTGCATCCGTGCGTCGCTGCGGTCCGGTCCCAGGTCGACGGGCACGTGCACCTTCCGCCGACCTCTGGCGACAACATCGATGTACTGTGGAGACCTCACGTCCCACGTGTTGAGCAATTCGGCGGTACGTCCACCCGGGCTCCCGCATGCCCACTATACGCCCTCGCTCAAAGTCCGTCAACTGCACATACGGTTCACGTCCACGCTGTCGCGGCATGCTACCAGTGTTAAAGAATGCGATGGAGCTCCGTATGCCACGGCAAACTGGCTGACACTGACGGCGGCGGTGCACAAATGCTGCGCAGCTAGCGCCATTCGACGGCCAACACCGCGGTTCCTGGTGTGTCCGCTGTGCCGTGCGTGTGATCATTGCTTGTACAGCCCTCTCGCAGTGTCCGGAGCAAGTATGGTGGGTCTGACACACCGGTGTCAATGTGTTCTTTTTTCCATTTCCAGGAGTGTATTTCCTACAGGAAAAAAGATGCAGTTTCTGAAAGAGACTGTAATCTTGATGGAATTACCAAGAAATCAGCATTATTTTACTGTTGTTATAAGTATGTCTGACATATAACAGTTGACGGAGATCATTTGTGTAATTTACTCAGGTTGTTAACGCGATTTAATGTTGTAATTTATAATATTAAAAACCAAGATCCCTTTATGTAAAATAATTTATTTCATGACCAGTTTCAGCCAATAATCATCGTCAGATGCTCAGATTTACAATGTACGGGTAGAATAACTTTAATTTAGTGATCGGCATACTCGCACAACAGTTATACACAAGGACCTACGTTATCCGACTAATAAAAGTTACATACCTTCGAGAAATATAATTCCACATCAGTCTCGTCGAGCCGGCCGCTGTGGCCGAGCGGTTCTAGGCGCTTCAGTCCGGAACCACGCGGATGCTACGGTCGCAGGTTCGAATCCTGCCTCGGGCATGGATGTGTGTGATGTCCTTAAGTTAGTTAGTATTAAGTAGTTCTAAGTGTAGAGGACTGGTGATCTCAGCTGTTAAGTCCCATAGTGCTTAGAGCCATTTGAACCATTTTTGAAGTCTCGTCGACATTCGACATACAGAGAACATGCTCCATTTATAATAATACAGCTCCACTCGGGACAGTCAAGTTTATAAAACTTGATACATGTAATATATTTATAGCAGCAAGAATCAGAGCAGATGCAAAAGCAGGTTCCCTGTACGTCGACGAGATTGATGTGTAATTATATTTCTGGGAGGTACGCAGTTTTCATTATCCAGATGATATAGTTCGCTGGGTGTCACTGTTGTACCACCACGCAGATCACTAAATTAACGTTATTCTGTCCGTACATTGTAGATCTGAGAATCTGAGGATAATGTCTAGTTGTTATCGAAAGTGATTACAAAATAAACTGTTTCGCGTGAAGTGATTTCGGCTTCGAATGTTACAAATTAGAACTCACTTGATATAAAATTTTGGTTAGCTAGGGCTTGTTGTCACGTGTATCACGCCGGACTTCGCTTCGATAGCCGATTATTAAATTGTATCGCAAATGACTTGTCGCCCGTTTGCAGTGTGTAGCACGTACAGCGTCTCTCGGTGTTGAAAAAACAAAAATAGCTCCCAAATTAGCTCCCATGTCCTTAAAATATCAGTTCACAAAATGACCCAAGTCCCTCCACAAGTAGTAATTACGAAACATAAATAAAAAAACAAATAGAGGGAAAAATCTAGTATAGAAAGCAAAAGAAAAGAAAAGAAAAGGAAAATTTAATTATAAATTTTAGAAACATGGGAAGGGGGAAAAACAGAAGAAAATATTAAAATATTAGTTATTCCAATACGTAAGAAAATCAGTATTATAGTCATAGAACGTAGGTCTGGGACACCAAAGATAGTGTTTATTAAAGTATAAATAGCCATACGTTGTAATTACGATACTCCAGTCTCTAGTCTGTTCTAGTTTGGAAGTTATTTAGGACGTACAGCTTTAGAGAATAACAATTGGGACTTTATTAAACTGGGATCAAGAGTAGATTGTGACGAGATTGTTTTTGAGGATTGTCAATTCTAAATTTGGACATTTATCAGATTAGATAAACGGGAAGGTGAATAGTAATCTCTTTGGCTTTAATTTCAATTCGTGTGAATATTTAAACGCTTTAATGTATTGAGAATTTTAACCGGATTCGGACTTTGAATTCTGATAGTGGGAAACTTTAACTTCACGTGACTAGTGATCATAGTTAATGACAGTTTGCGGATATTAAATGGAAATAACTTATTTACCGAAAGAGACAGAATATTATCTAACATCTCTGATGCTAGCGGGAATCCTACTTAGACATCTAATTAAAGAACTTCCTTGAATGAGATCGTATGAGTGAACCTATTTATTAATAATTCTTGATAATAAACTGATGTTGTTAATTTGAAACATAATACAAATCTTGAACATTAATTGAACTTAGATTAATAAACGTTAAGGTTACGTGATCTATGCCAAGAACAAACTAGCGATTCGTAGTTAAAACAATTGAACGAAAAGTTAAAGTATCATTGTCTGTAAACATTGGTAGTAAAGCTACTAAAGATTTTTTCTCTTAGATTTGGGGAGACTATACGTGTAGTGACCCACGTTTAACATTGGGTTTTAAAAGTAATCAAATTGATACATAGCCGGGACAATATTAAATAAAAGTAAAGCCCTTCAATGACAGTCAATGTGTAAAAAATAAAATCAAACTTTCACCTATTAGACGAAAAAGCGAAAACAAGAAGTGGGCTGCTACAAGTGGTATGAGACTCATCTGCTTGCTCTTGGCAATACCCCAGTGTGCCGGCCCCCTCCACCCCCCCCCCTCCCGCCTCTCTACCGACGTCAGCGTCCAGAACCAGACCGTAGGCTAAACAGCGGATGCCGCTGGTCCCGACCGGATTGTCTATTCGCGTCCCGCGGCGGCAGGCTGCTCTATTTCTGCGGGCCACCTGGCCCTGATGGCGGCAATAGAGGAAATCGTTCGCCGGGACACAACACAGGCTCGCCGGCAGCTTTACGGCCGCCTAATTGCTCGCTATTACGGGCCGCTTTACAGGCGACAGTGCAAACACCGGCATTTCCGTAAACACCGCACCGCGCCGCCGCTCGGCGCGACAAGCTGATGTTGGCGCGCCCGTGCGGCTGCCTGCGGCCACTCGCTCTATGCCGCTGGCGGTGACGGAGTGGGGGGGGGAGTGCCTGGGGGACGCAGCGCAGAGACTTGCGGCGGAACGACGCACAAAAACAGCCACGCGACAGGGGGTGGGGGGGGGGGGTGGAGGAGCTGAGCTGTTTGTCGCCGAACGTCTTTCCGATGACGCCGCGCTTTCATTAGCTGTGACGCTGTTGACGTTCCTAGCTTTCATTCGGCGGCGTCGTTCCGAGAAAGGAGTAATAGATAAAATGCAGACGCGTCTCCTGAGAACCGAGTGCTTTTTCGCAGCGACCACGGTATAAAAACAACCACCAGTCGTTAAGTTGGTGACGTTTTCCTCTAACACATTTTATTATTTTTTGCCATTGTCAGTTTCGAAAGTTTTGTTCGTTATCAGACGAACTCTTTGTTAGTCAGGTGCTAAATGCTTTCAGTGTCATACTATCTTAAAGAGAAAACGTTTCAGGGTGTAAATGTGTGATAAACGCATGTGTACTCACAGAGAATGTGACTTACAATAGAAAATTCCTATGTGTTTGTAAAAACAGACATGATGTCTCATAGGACAGCCGCAATCAGTGATTTTACAATGTTACTTATAATCCGCCTTGATTGCAAAATGTTTATTCATATGGCCGGTTTCGGTTCATCTAGAACCATCTTCAGATCTGTAACGATAATGATACTAATTTACTATTTCACGAATCCAAATATTTTTCATCCTATCTAATCAACATCAAATGTACCAGACCGTACCTGATACTTCGGTTACAGGAGTAACCCGTCCACATATAGCAACTTTCACATGCTGTGTCACATAAAATTGGTTGGCAGAATGCACGTCATTTATATTAATTATAACACAATTACCGACTGGTGGAGTCTGGTACGTTTGTTACATTACATATGCACATACTGTATTCAGTAGATTTTCGTGATTAACTTTTATCTCCAAAAATACTTCATTAAAATCTGTAGATGTCATGGTTGAAATCTGTACTTATCACAATTAAAAAACACAGTAAAATAATCATTTTTATACGATCTAATACCATAGGGTGGTTTCTATATCTATGGCGCTGGTGTAGACTCGTTTTCGTCCATGGTCTGCTTCCGTGGTTCCCACCAATTCGCTTTTTTAATTTTGATAAGTACAGATTTTAACCATGACATCTACAGATTGCATTCGTGGAATAGTAAATTAGTATCATTATCGTTACAGATCTGAAGATGGTTCTAGATGAACCGAAATCGGTGACATGCATAAACATTTTGCAATCAAGACGGATTATAAGTTAACAATTCCCAAGTTTCAAGAAATGAAATTGATGAAACTTGGCGGGTGTGTAGGGAGGGCGAAATAATGCAATGCCTGTTTTCTTGTCTGTGACCAGTTTCACTGTTAAAGGATAAAGCATAACCAGAAAAGTAATCGGGCATTCCAGATTTAGATGGAATATCTTGGAAAAGATATCACTCGAAAAATGTTTGTCGTGCAGAAGTTGATATGTACTTAATGTTCTTGAAAACTGTATAATCAGCTTTTGTAGCAATTTGAAGTTTTTCAAAAACGCCACCACCATTAACTAATTTTGAAAAATGGAAATTTTTGTTACAACATAGCTTAAAGAAACTTTCAAGTCATATACACTGAAGAACCAAAGAAACTGGTACACCCGCCTCTTATCGAGTAGGGCACCGGCGAGCACGCAGAAGAGCCGCAACAAGACGTGGCATGGACTCGACTGATGCCAGAAGTAGTGATGGAGGGAACTGACACCACGAATCCTGCAGGACTGTTCATAAATCCGTGATAGTACTAGGGGTTGGAGATCTCTTCTGAACAGCACGTCGCAACGCATCGGAGATACGCTCAGTAATACCGATGTCTGGGGAGTTTGGTGGCCAGCGGAAGTGTTTGGACTCAGAAGAATGTGCCTGGAGCCACTCGGCAGCAATTCTGGGCGTGTGGAGTGTCGCATTGTCCTGATGGAATTGCCCAAGTCCATCGCAATGCACAATGGACTTGAATGGATGCAGGTGATCAGACAGGATGCTTATGTACGTGTCACCTGTCACCGTCGTATCTAGACGTATCAGGGGCCCCATACCGCTCTAACTGCAAACGCCCCTCGACATTTCAGAACCTCCACCAGCTTGAACAGTCCCCTGTTGACCGAGGTGGCTCAGTGGTTAGCACACTGGACTCGTATTCGGGGAAACGACAGTTCAATCCCGCGTCTGGCCATCCTGATTTAGGTTTTCCGTGATGCCGGGATCGTTCCTTTGAAAGGACACGGCCGACTTCCTTTCCCGTCCTTCCCTAATCCGATGAGACCCATCACCTCCCACGAACAACCCAACTCCCAACCCCACTCCCCGGCTGACATGCAGTCTCCATGGATTGATGAGGTTGTCTCGCTACCCGTACACGTCCGTCCGCTCGATACTATTTGAAACGAGACTCGTTCGACGAAGCAACATGTTTCCAGTCATCAACAGTCCAATGTCGGTGTTGACGGGCCCAGGCGAGGCATAAGGCTTTGTGTCGTGCACTCATCAATGGTACACGGGCGGGCCTCCGGCTCCGAAGGCCCATATCGATGATGTTTCGTTGAATAGTTCTCACGCTGACACTTGTTGGTGCCCAGCATTGAAATCTGCAGCAATTTGCGGAAGGGTTGCACTTCCGTCACGTTGAAAGATTCTCTTCAGTCTTCGTTGGTCCCGTTCTTGCATGATCTTTTTCCGGCCTTAGTGATGTCGGAGAAATGATGTTTCTCCGGATTCCTGATATTCACGGTACACTCGTGAAATAGTCGTACAGGAAAATACCCACTTCATCGCTATCTTGGAGATGCTGTGTTCCATTGCTCGTGCGCTGACTATAACACCACGTTCAAACTCACATGAATGTTGATAACTAGCCTTTGTAGCAGCAGTAACTGATTAGACACTTGTTGCCTTACATAGGCTTTGCCGACCGCAACGTCGTATTCTGCCTGTTTACATATCTCTGTTTTTGAATACGCATGCCTATACCAGTTTCCTTGGCGCTTCAGTGTATATCTCTGTTTAATAAAGCTAGTTTCACAAACACCTTTTTTGGAAAATATTCTTTACACACAGTGTTGTCCGAGTATTTTCACTAGGCCTGACTAAAATACCTGAACGCTCATTACTATTTTAATTATTTATTTTACTTCTACTTCTTTCATGTTTTAAATTGTTAATTTAAGTTTTACTTTCACGTTCTTTTCTTGTTTTATAGTTTATGTGTTTCACATATGTGTATTTTGTTAGTTGAAAGTAATAAGTAACTCATCATTAATATACAAAATAACTTTAATAATGACACTCTGTAATGAAATGCATAAAACGTAGTGTTTTTTACACTATAAATAAAAAATGAACGAAATTTCTTCACATCATATATACGATGGAGAAGAGAATACAAAACAAAATTCAGCAGGATTTCTGTCAGAGGCGATCCTCTAAATATCCTGATTTGCAACAAGGATATTTCAATACAATGGTAAGTCTTGGCGAAGAAAATTGATTATGTTCTAATGTCTGCAGCTTTATTGTATTGTTTCTCAAGTGGAGACTGACGTCATAATCATTCAACAGAACTAGATCTGCAATTGTTCTCTCAAAGTTCTTCCAACATCGAAAGCTGTGTACACCTGTGTCGTCGAGCCATTTGAGATCATTAGATGAACAAGTCCCTTGTTCTCAGATTCAATGCTCCAAACGATTCTTTCACACCGCCCACCGCAATAACGTAACAATAATACAGATGTTTCTCTCTCGCTGTGAAAGAAAACATCTTTTAATATCTTTTGACCTGTTCAGACGTTTGTTTACACGTTTTCGATGCTGTCACAAAGGGAATTTGGGGCTTCAAAAAGAGATTCTCGAATCTTCGGTCCAAACTCACCACTAGCGTCTCTTAAGGGGAGCCGGAACGATCCATCTCCTCCATGTTAATTTTAGCAAACGGAAGGAACGTTTTTTCTAAAACCATTAAACATATTGCTGTGAAATTTTGACTACATGTTCAGTGAATATTTATCTACAAAGTTGTGATGCCATGTTAAGAAATATTTATTGGTTTTTGTTTTACAGTTTTTAAAACATATGCTTATTTTTTTCTCTAACATTTTGCACTTTTTCTTCTATAACTCTTGAATTAAACAATATTTTTTGTATAATTTGTTATAAAAATGAAGGGAAAGAGGTAAACAATATTATGCATAAATTTCATTGATATACTGTTAGCGGCTTTTGAGAAAATGTTCCTCAAAGATGAAAATTTTGAAGTTATGGGAAATTGCTTCCTAAGTTTTTTAATACATTCCTGCCCCATATAATGGATTATCAGCATCCTCCTCCTTTTACAGTGTTAGTTTCCTTTTCACTGGTCTTTTCTTCCCTTTTGCTGCATGTTGTAGGCTTTGACTTTTCTTCCTGCACCTCTTAGTCTTTCTTCATCAATTAGGCGCATTGTGGAAATGATGTTGTGTCCTGGTTGGAAACCTAAATGTGAAGCACATCACATTTGATAATGTTTCCTTCATTGTATGTTGCCACTGCATCATACACTCCAAAATGCAATTTTTTTATCTGTAGAAACACTCTTTTGGGAATCCTAATCCAAATTAAATTACTTACACTTTCATTTGGACTTTGTGTTTTCCCATGTAAACATTTTTCCAATAAACTTGGCTGTGATAAATCTCTGAATACGGGCTTAATTACATCAATTACAGCTTCTGTAAAACTGTTTTTATGGGTATATTCTTTTCCTGATTCGTACTTACACCATGAGTCATCACCTGTGGGGCACAGTGCATGTTTTGGGTGCTCATTTGTCGAAGCAGTATGAAAAAATAATGCCCATACTGCTCTCCTCATATGCTCAATGCTTCTTGTATTTTGCCTAATTGCACACCCATAATACCTCTGCAATCTATCAATTGCTTCACCTGTCAATCTTCCTCTTCGTCCAAGGGTCTTATCATCACTAAGCTTCTGGGATCCTAATGTCTGTTTTAGTTTGCGTAAGCGAGCCCCCATGCACCTATGCACATGTTCAGTGCACACCTGCTTTTTAATGCGAAATTTATTGCCATAAGTTTTGAGTTCTTCTACAGCTTTATATCGCTTAGAATCGCCATCTCCGAGATAGTGTATCATAAATTATACCACTCCTCTGATCTGGAAAAAAATGCTTCCACTCTCTCTACTTCTATCGCTCCACTCGTGCCGTGAAAATGTGCTTCACAACTTTCACTATGTTCGTCCTTGGTATTGCTCTTACATCTACAATGTTTTGAGAGAATAGCAACATCAATTACTTTGCAACTGTCTCCTCTGGTAGCTGTCACAACTCCATTTAGAGATTTATGACCTCTACGTTGCCATGATCCATCTAAAGCAACAGTTAAATATCTACAATTCCCGTTATCTGCCACAGCTTCTTCAACTGCTTTCTTCATTGTTGCTTGAGCAATATCTTCAGCAGAAGATCCCACCATTATAAAATCGAAACTTGGTTGGTGGTTTTGGCAAGTTCATAATTCCACATAACATTGTCCCTGCAGCTCTGCCCTTGCCAATGCAACGCTAGCCACACACTATCCTAACATTTATATCATACACTTTCTTTCCACTATTACCTCTACGAGGAATACTGTTAGAATTAGAAAACGAAACTTCTGCATCACATTTGTTACACTTCAATAACATTTTACGTGCCGAACCAATGTGTGAAGTTATTTTCAAGTCCAGTCCTCTTTCTTTGCAAACTTGGCATAATACGTTAAGTTTCAAAATATTAGAGAGCAAGGAAACGTTAATTATTTCGTTCACATCATTAATGTCACTTTCATAGTTTTCAAATTTTTCTTTTCTGTCACAAAGTTTATTGCTGGAAGAAGTTCTATCACATTCATTTGGAGTAGTCGGTGAAGCAGTCTGAGCAGCATCTCCCTTCAAAACAACAAAAGATTTCTTCTTCCACTCATTGTGCCTTTTCTTAAACACTCGATTGCTGGAACGGGGCACATTGATATCCATAAACCTAATACGTACAACAGGTAAGAGCAAAATTCGTCAAATATGCAAAATTGAACAGCTAAACAACATAAAGCAAACTCCACAAGTCAACACACACGGTATGGCGTTTATGTTTACCGATGTGAACAGTCACTTGTCACAGAGAGAAACCCATACAACATTGGAAACAAAATACTGTCTAATTCCGCAAAGATACCCTGCTTGCAGCCAGCGGCGCGTCAACATTGCAGCGATAAAAAAGCACACTTGGAATTCACTTAGAAGAGTGAAACTTGATTTGTTTTATTCAGAAAACTCCAAATAATTTTATAATGAAAAAAACGAAAAACATTAATTTGGTCATTTTCATCGTTCCGGCTTCCCTTAAAACTCTGAAAAGCCGGCTGGTCAGATTAAAAAATTATAAACAACTGTCTGGTGATCCCAAAGGGATCGATCGCAAAACTACAGCCAAGGAATGTAATAGCTTCCAACATTCGAAAAACTTTGTGAGAAAATTTTCAGATCTAGTTCTGTTGATCAAGTTCTGTTCAATGATGAAGATGTCAGCCTTCATTTGCGAAACAATATAATGAAGCTACAGTCGCTGCTACGTAACTAATTCTCTTTACCAATATTTACCAACGTACTAAAATATACTTGATACAAATCAGGATATTCAGAGGATCACCTCCGATAATTTGGAATCCGGCTGAATTCTCTTTTATATAGTGTTCTCCGTCGTGTATATTCTGTGAAGAAATTTCGTTAATTTTATGTGCATTGTCTAGGAAAACATTATTTTCAATTAATAAAATATAAGTGTGTGAAACAGTAAACTAAAAACCAAAAAAAGGAATGAATTTAAAACGTAAAGTAACAATTTTAAACACGAAGCAAACGTTGAGTGAAATAAATAACTAAAACAGTAACGAATATCTATATACGAGGGTCGTTCAATAAGCAACGGCCCATATTTTTTCTAAAAAGCCATTAATATACATAGGTGATTCACATTAGATGTTTGTTCTGTGCGCCGGCGAAGTTCCAATCCTTTCTGCCAGATGGCAGATCCGCAGTACAGCGTTAGAACGGCGTCTACATTCTACTCACGTTACAAGCAGCGAGCTGTTACTGAACATCCATAAATGTTTGTTTGCAGTGTATGGCGATGCTGCAGTTTATAGCAGTACAGTTGGGGTATGGGTAAAGAAAGATATAGCTTCAAAAAATGCAGAAACAGAGCTCCATAATCAGTCACGCTTGGGACTGTGACAGCCACTGCTCCAGACATGCTGAATAGCACGGATGTCATTATTCGTGCCGACCGGCGCATCACAACTCGGCAATTGGCTCTATAGTTGTCGGTCAGCACTGGAGGTTCGTCTGCAACGATGGGACTCTAGGATATTCAAAGAGGTGCTCACAATTGGTTCCACGAATGCTCACAGCAGACCACAAGATTCAAAGAAAGACCATTTCATCTGAATTGTTGAAGCGTTTTGGGACCGACGGAGAGACCTTTCTGTTACGGATCGTTACAGGGGACGAAATCTAGGTGCACAACTTTGCGCCGGAAACAAAAAGACAGTCCATCGAGTGGCATCATCGTCGGTCACCACAAAAGAAGGAATTCAAGACAAACACCTCAGCCGAAAAAGTCATGGTGACTGTCTTCTGGGACTGTGATGGCGTTATTCTCGTGGATTTCATGCCAGGAGGTGAAGACTCTGAATAAACTGAATAACCGTTTCCCACGTGTTCGATAGGACAAGAATCGAGCAGAAATCTTGCTCAAGCAGGATAATGCACGCCCACACACAAGTCTGAGAACCCCGGATCACATCGCCAAATTGGTTTGGACATCATTGCTTCATCCACCCTACAGTCCAGACCAGACACCGCTGGACTTCCATATCTTTGGGCCGCTTAAAGATTATCTACGGGGAACACACTTTGAAGATGACGAGAGTGTCAGTCATGCAGTGAAAATATGGCTACGCGTACAGAACAGGTGCTTTTACCAGCAGGGAATAAATGCTCTTCCAACAACGTTGCCGTACGGCCATAGAACTTGATGGAGACTAAGTAGAAAAATAAGACATGGACAAGACATGTTGATGTGTATTGTCATCAAATTCTGACTCCTAACAATAAATATGTTCTGTGAAAAAAATGTGGGGCATTACTTATTGAACGACCCTCGTATTATCATTAGATATATTGAAAATACTCCGACAGTATATTGTGTACATCTTATTTCCATTCGCCCAAACGTGACGAGTGAAAGCAGAGATGTAAACAAAATAGCCTGTGGCGAGCATCAGTTCACAACATGTTAATCACTTCTATTTTTATTTGATATTTCAGTTTATTACCTTCTTTTATTTCATTAGACGGGTCTGTAATATCAAATGCTAATTTTCGGCTGCTGTAGAAGATTTTGGTCTATGATACAAAACTGACTGTGTTGCAAGTCACGAGAGGGAAATACGTTCCCCCGACAGGAACATGTATTGCAAGAATAATTATCATGGCAGGACACTGCCCCTCGAAACTATAGTTGTCATAATGTTTTTCTCAGATGGAACTTCTTGCAAGCCCCACAAGCAATCATAAACTTTGGAAGACCATCCAACAAGCACACAATAACAAAGACTGCTATGACTGGTTGCTTGCCGTTGAGGACGTTATCACACCATCAACAAGATTAGTTCACGAGTTCCAGTCGTCAATGTAGGTGCTCATTTGAAACGTGAAGCTTTTGTCGACGCCAAAAAGCCACTCATATTTAAAAAAAAAACCTGCCATGGCGTTATCATATCGACAATCCACAATCAGACTGACGTTCAACGCATAGTATACGAGACAGAAGGCCCACGAAATTGAAGGCTTTCTTCGAGACGTCATACACATAGAACCGCATGATGTGACCGACGATCAAAACCTGATACCACCTCAAGTCGCTGCAAGCTCCGCTGGAGAGTCGGCACCGACGACGACGCCACCGTAGCGAAACGATGCAGAGGTTCCTACAGCCTCTGCCCACCGCGGCGTCGGGGGCACCCAGCCACCGTCACTGTCGGTATAGGACATTGGGATTTCCAATGACCGAGACCGTGTCCCGCCATCCAGTGGATGTCGAGTCTCGGACCCGCAAGCAAAAAATCACCCAAGCGACACACGGAGAGGGGATTATCAGCTAAAGAACGGGACAGGGATGTGAGATTGGTGGAAAAGATCAACTCCGTTACCTCGTCTACATTTGCAACGGATTCCAGTGGCCTCATTCACCAGAAGGCACCTGACGATAAGGAACACTCTCCTTCACCTGGTGGACCTGAAAACGAGGCGCATCGGGTCGACTCCCAAAACGTGGGCTCCTGTGAAAGTGGCCAACGACCACCTACCTTCCAATTCTCTGTTGTTGATTGGGCGGACGACATGGAGGCTGCACAGCACACATCGATAACTCCTGCGAAGCTCATGGCTGCCATTTAACCTGGAGGGCCTTGCCAGTCAGGGGATCATATGGCACAGTAAGGCACGTCATGCGGCCGGATGGCTGTGTGGTGTGCGAGCTTACTATGAGCTTGCACCCCTACATTGTATCCACCACTTAATATGTCCCTTAATGTGTGCGAACAGTGAATGTCAATGGCGTCCACTCCACTGTCAAGACCCTCATGTTACGCAACATGATCAGAGCGGCAGACTCGGACATTGCCCTTCTCCAGGAGTTCCGTCCCTAGCTACGTTTAGACCTGTATGGCTACACCACCTGCAGCCTACCATCTGGTGACGGCGCAGGACGAACGGCCGTCTTATTTCCGAGATGGCATGGAAGCGACGGACGTGACACACATGTCGAACGCGCGAGGCATCGCTCTCACACTTGGCGCAGTCCGCCTCGTTATCGTTTGTGTGCCCTCCGGTAGCTCACACGGTGGTGACAGATACATCTTCTATTTGGAGGAGGTCG
Source organism: Schistocerca piceifrons (assembly GCF_021461385.2). Classification (NCBI taxonomy): domain Eukaryota; kingdom Metazoa; phylum Arthropoda; class Insecta; order Orthoptera; family Acrididae; genus Schistocerca; species Schistocerca piceifrons. The sequence continues at coordinate 645,795,476 of NC_060142.1, forward strand.
CCCCACTTTTGCAAGGAAATATGGACCAGTACATAGAGGGCGGAGATTTAACCGTATTCTGCGGCCCGAGGACCCGATAACGCGTTATGTCCCATGCCCGGCTCAACAAGCACTGGTGCGTGACCTCGCGCGCCAAGACACGTCATGGGAACCTCCGCGGATATACGGATTTTACCGGCCACTCTGCCAGTCGTCTGGACCGGATACAGGTCTCGCGTGGCCTCCGCACAGCAACCCGTGATGCAGAACTCTGGCCAACGGCCTTCACGGGTCATATCGCGTATATCTGCACTATCACCTTACTCTGGCAACTCACCAGGCGCAGCAGAGGCCCGTGGATGCGGAACGTCACCCTCCTTCGCGAGGAAGCTTGTCGGCAAGCAGTTACTGAGACGTGGCGTCGTTGTTTCAGACGCGTGCCCATATACGCTTCCACGGTGCTGTGGTGGCTGGGATGTGTCAAACCTGCACTCCGCAAGACCCTGATGGCCTACGGGTGTGACAGATCGAGCTGGCAAAGGACGACGTCGGAATTTTACCATACAGCGTCATGTGAGCTGGCGACGCAACCGCCGTCTCCCGAACTTCAGATGTTCGTACAACGCATCAAAGCTCGTTTACTTCGCACCAGGGCAGAGCAGTTAGTAGGCGTACGCATCCGGGCGCAAGTGCAAGACTACATCCACAACGAAACGGTGTCAGTCCATCACATTGTGCGCGAGAGGCGTTACCGCAAACGTCAGCTCATTACGGCGATAAACACAGAGGCAGGCGGTCGCTCAGTGACGTAAACGGACATAGTCAACACGTTCGCCCGACACTATGGGACCTTGTACAGGGAAGATCCGCGAAAAATACGTGATTATGACGTTCCGCTGCACGATTTTCCCGCCCCTGCGGACGTGGCACCCGATGATACTCTGCTGTTGCCCATCATATCCGATGAGCTGACATCGGCCATGGCACGTGCAGCACCGAACAAATCGCCAGGCCCGGGCGGCTTACCCCTGGAATTTTACCGCACTTTTTATGACCTTATGGGCGATAAGTGACTCCAAATGTTTCAAGAAGTGATCCGCCCTGATTTCACTGTCCCCACAGAATTAACAGACGGCAGCTTGATCCCAGTACCCAAACCGAATGGTGGTTGTAGGTGGCAGGACTTTCACTCACGCACACTCCTCAACAACGACTACAAGATCTTCGGTCGCATCCTCCGCGCTCGTCTGCACACCGCTATCAGCAAAGCAATCCACACCGATCAGACATGTTTAGGTGGTGTCAGCAACATTCATACAGCGTTAGGAGCATACCGCGACGTAATTGTTTTGACGGCGGCCTGCAAAATACGAGGCGCCCTTGTTGCTGTCGATTTTGTCCACGCATTCGACCGCGTCGACCAAGGCTTCCTAAGCGCAGTTTTGGAATGCAAACAGCTCTCTTCAGAGTCTGCACAGGTGGTGATTCCAGTGATCCACGGAGCGCATTCCCGCATGATGGTGAACGGTTACCAGTCTGGTCACATTGTTGTTGGACGGTCAGTGTGACAAGGATGCCCCTCGTCGGGTACATCATTTGCGGCAGCGCTTGAACCAGCTTTGCATGGTTTACGGAGGCGATTAGCAGACATTCACATACGGGACGTGACCTTTAGTTACGATGCATTCGCCGATGCTGTGGTGTTTCTGGCCAGATCACAGGATGAAATGCACATGGCGCTTCAGTGGCTACGCCAGTACGGAGCGGTCGCTGGGATCGTCATCAACATGAAGAAGACAAAATACATGGATGTCGGAGGGGTGCTTCCCTACGCAACGGCGGTGCCATTTGACAAGGTGCCCGTACTCAAATATTCAGGAGTGCAGTTCTATAGCAACGTTTTCCGAACGGCGGCGGCTGCGTACCGCCGGCTACTACACCAGACACGTGCTCTGATACAAGACAACAAGTTGCGCTCCTACGAATACATTACATCAGCACCTATCTTCTCTTCAAACTGAACTATTTTGCACATGTCCTTCCCTTGACGGAAATTTTTCAAGCAGTATATGGACATTTCGTGAGCGACGGTCTTGTTTTTAAAGTCCGATGCCACATTGATACTGCCGCAGCGGGCGACGGTATCAGTTTAGTTCATGTCTATAACCATGCGCGATCGCTTTATCTCAACAATAAGCGTCGCACGTGGACCTCTGCCCAGGTCAATATGACGGGCACCCAGCTAGCTGAAGTGGCACCACACTCTCTGCATCCTCCGGTTTCTGTAGGACACATTTCACCGGCACTCGCCCACATCAGAGAATTCTTGATTGACCTCAGCTACTTAAGATCTGGCCTTCCGCCAACACGGATGCCCAGTACGAAAATCTATTGTCGCCTTTATCAACAGCAGCAGCCTGTCAATACAGTCACACACAGACATCACGAAGTTGGCTGGAATGTTGTGTGGCGAGCAGTACACCAGCCTTTCCTGCCTACGACGGTGCGTTCATTGTGGTACGTGGTTGTGAACGGGAAGTTCGCTGCTCATCAGAGGCTACATTCCATTAATCTGACGGACGACCCCTTATGTCGGAAATACTCAGTCGTTGATTCTGATGCACATCGCCTGACTTGTGCCGCGACCAGCGAGTGCTGCCTACTCACGCAGCGCATGCTGGCGTTACTCTTGCGGCGATTGCCGAATTCCAGCACCCATGATGATATATTGCACCCCGACGGTGTATTCTTTCCACTGACCAGGGCGAACGCCGTCAACTGGCTAAAAGGCATGGCACTTTGCTACATATTTCGTTATGCTCGCAAATGCACACTCGACTTTTGGTCCCTACTGATGTCGACACAGTATAGGACCCACTTCGCTAATTATTTAGGTTCATTATTTGCGGTTCCTCCTGCTCAATGGGGCGTTCCGGCTATGAGAAGCTGAACCTGAAGAAGAATCCTGGAGCTTATTGATTCACTACGGCCGGAATAGATGGAACTCAAAATAAAATAAAATAACAATTAATAAGTAAATAAATAAAATAACAGAAAAACCCGCTAAATTCTCTCCCTGATCCTTCGATCCTAGAATACGTTGCGTGGGTATGGTGACGGGATAGCCAGGTTCAAAATGGTTCAAATGGCTCTGAGCACTATGCGACTTAACTTCTGAGGTCATCAGTCGCCTAGAACTTAGAACTAATTAAACCTAACTAACCTAAAGACATCACAGACATCCAAGCCCGAGGCAGGATTCGAACCTGCGACCGTAGCGGTCGCTCGGCTCCAGACTGTAGCGCCTAGAACCACTCGGCCACTCCGGCCGGCGGATGGCCAGGCCTTGGGTGTCGACCCCGGCCCTACCTGTCATCCTGCTCCTGCAGCTTTTTTTTTTTTTTTTTTAAATGACGGCTAGCGTCTTTGATTCATAATCAAAATGTCTTTGGTCCCGGGTTCGATTCCCGCCGCTGCTTATATTTTGATAACAATCAGCATTGGCGGCCGAAAACTTCCGGCTAACGGTCTTGTCAAAGAGGGCGGAGGAGAAGACAGATGTTCAGAGCACTCACTTGTCCTAAGGGTAGGAAACTGCCCCTAAGGCGGAAGAATCAGCAATGATCAACGCCATGAGGAAGCAGAAGGCAATGGAAACCACTGCATTAAAGACACGTAACATGTATCCACAGGACATGTGGCCTGTAATTGAATAAGTGTCATGATGATGTCTCCATCGGCAAAAGATTCCGGAATAGTCCCCCATTCGGATCTCTGGGAGGGGCCCATGAGAAAAAGACTGAATAATTAACGAAAGGATAACGTTCTACGAGTCGGGGCGTGGAATGCCAGAAGCCTACTTACATAGAGCTGTCTAGGTTTCTATGTTGGTAACTCCACGTAGCGCTCTATATGAAAATCACTGAGTGTGCTGTGTGAAGTCTGTGGCTGGTTTGCATTGTTGGAATATTCGCTATTGTAGTGTTGGGCAGGTGTACGTGAACAGCGCGTAGCGTTGGGCAGTTGGAGGTGAGCCGCTAGCAGTGGTGGATGTGAGGAGAGAGATGGCAGAATTTTAAGAGCGGACGATCTGGACGTGTGTCCGCCAGAAATAGTAAATTTGTAATACTGGATATCATGAACTGATATATATATATATATATATATATATATATAATGACTTTTGAACATTATTAAGGTAAATGCATTGTTTGTTCTCTATCAAAATCTTTCATTTGCTGACTATGCCTGTCAGTAGTTAGTGCCTTCAGTACTTAGAATCTTTTATTTAGCTGGCAGTAGTGGCGCTCGCTGTATTGCAGTAGTTCGAGTAACGAAGATTTTTGTGAGGTAAGTGGTTCATGAAAAATATTTTCTTTCTGGTGTCCTGTTAAAAGTGATACTCTTAACGATCGTGACAATTTAGAAATACATAACTGGATAAGTGCAGATTCACTGTATGGCTCACTTAAGTATTGGTTTTGTTGGACCATGTGTTCAAAAAATTGCGTGACAGTGGGAAAATTTGAGTTCTCATAATTCGGTAACCTAATTAATTGATCCTTGATGCCGCGCTCTGCTGTCTTCGACCAATAAGCTGACAGAAAAGCATTCTGAAATTCTTCTACAGAATAACATTGTCTCGCGATCGGTCTCATACGAGTTGCCGGTTCGCCTTCCAAAAAACTGCAAATAAATTCAAGTTTGAGTGTTACGGGCCAAGTTGGTGGAAAAACCAAGCTAAATTGTTGTATCCAATCCAAGGGGTGAATCTGTGTTCTGTCATTCTTAAATACCTTCAATTTTCTCACAGATAGAAAGTGCTTATAATCAAAATTATCGTCTCTGTATGTCTGAGCAGGTTCAGGATTGTATGATAATCTGTTTGTCTGTGACTTTTCGGATTCTAAGTCACGTACACTCTGTAAAATACCTAAATTAGCACTGGCTGTGTGAGTGTGACAAATGTTCACAATGTGGCGTATGCTGTGACGTGTTAGAGGCTGAAACATTTTTCATTTCTGCCACTTCTTGCTGTAAAGAAGACACTTTTCTACGCAATGTATTATTGGACGAACTTATCTCACTGTCTGCTGTAAATATTGGAATTCGGGTGTTTGATTGCAAGAAATTGGTGACGTATCGTCTGATTTGGTATCATTGTTATTTTCTATAACGCCAATACGACTGGCCAATTCATGAAATTTTTCAGTCAGTGCTTTTACCTGATCGTCATTTTTAGTGTCACAAACATTGATTTGTTTTTGGATTTTACGGCTGATTTTGTTCAATTTCTTAACGTTTGCTTTAATGGCATCGGGATCCTGTATTAATTCCAATAGTTCAAGTCTTCTGGTCACTGTCTGAAAGTCTACTGTGTGTGTGTCTGTTTTTGTTTTAAGATCAGAGATTTCATCATGCAATTCGGTGTTCAACTGTTTGATAGTATTGATTTCGTCTGATACTGCAGCAATGTTGTTGTCTACGTATGTTTTTGCTTTCGTAAACAATTTACGCTTCTCTTCCTGTCTGTGCAGTAATTGTTTCCATGACTTGTTTCTTTACTTTGTTCTGTTCCTGTATAAATTTACGGTAACGCGTTTCACTGTTTTGTAGGTGGTGATTAAAACGTTCGTGAATTTGGCTGTTTTGTTGTTCAAATTTCGTATCTACTTTCGCATCCAGTGTGCGTGAAAGTTCTGATGACATTAGTTTAAACTCGTCGCGTAACTGTGTTGCGTTTTCAGAATATTGTTTAGCGACTGCACTAATTTCATCTCTAAGTAATTTCGTTGTCGCTGCATGTGTATTACTTAATTCTTGTGCAACAGATCTAATTTCTTCACTACTGTTCCTAGCACAAGCCTTAATTTCCTCACGTAATTGTTCTTTAGTATCGTGACATTGCACGGCAACGGCTGTAATCTGTTCACGAAGTTGTTTGTTCTGTTCATTAAGGTTGCCTTTTTAATCATTCAACTGTTTAAGATTTTCATTAAGTTGTTTGAAGTTGTTGTCTTGTTTTTCATTAATTTGTTTGTTCTGGTTGTCGTATTTTTAATTGAGTTCTAGTAATAATGCCATAACTTGATCCAACCCAAAGTTAGCGACTCTATTTTCTGTGCTGTGTGATGGTGTGTCTGCATGTCTCACGTTTCGTGTAACCATTTCGTCATTGTCTGATTCATGAAAAGGTTTGCTAATCGGATGTGCCCTGTTGGTCACTACATCGGAATTAAATAAATTTGTGTTTTGTGTACATTGTTCACCTTCATTAGAAACAATTATCTGTTCGCTGCGTAAATTTTGCAAATCAGGTGTGTCAAACCGGGCAGCGTTCATTGTAACGGAACGTGCCGCGTCATCAATTGTCGTTAAATTTAGTGTGAACATAATTGAATTAGTTGGTCCATCATTAGGATTACAATTATTACTAGTGGTCGGTACGCACTGATTATCTGTAATTAGAGGATTATCACTATTACACTGAGTGTCTCTAGTATTATCGGTCAAATTATTCGAGTCGGCTTTTTCACTCATTGCACATCGCGATGTACTGTTAACAGTTTTTCGCGGCATTTTCACAAATCAAAATTAAGCACAAAATCAAACAAAGTCAAAGGAAAAATGGAACAAATACAATTACAACAAAAAGCAATAATTTGCCGATGATCTGTGAAAGAAATGGTGACAAGTTAGTAAATGCGTTGCGCCAGATGCAAACTACATTTAAAATTAAGTAATTAAGAGCAGATATATAACTGACTACTTCTCAGAAATTCACAAAAATACGATCCTGCCCGGTTGCCGACAGGTGTAACCTCCCCACAATAAAATAATATGAATAATATTCACATTAAGTGTAACCTCCCCATAAAAATTCTGTAACCTTCCAACAGTAAAATATATATAATTATTTATTTAATTCACATTCAGCGTAACCTTCCAACAGTTTATTATTCCGTAACCTAGGAATAACACAATGTGACTAATCTCTCAATAGAATTGTCGCTCACTTATAACCTTTCAATAATAAGAGTGAATTGAAACTGGTGAATTTGGACGTCAGCAGCGCTGCGTCATGGCCCTGAAAGATCATTCTGAATAAATTGAAAATTCTTACCTCAATAAGGTCGCCGGATAACGCGTATATATCTGCTTCTATAAGAAATTTTTTTGGCACAGCCCTGTGCAATGCTGACCGATAGATTTCTCATGTATAAAAAGAAACAACTGGTTTTTCTTTACAATAACCGGGATGACCATGGATTGGAGAAATTAGTAAGTTCTTTAAATTGAGATGATTATCAAAAGTTAATTTTTTATAAGAAATATTATTATTATGAGATTTTTTTAAAAATATTTACATGGGGCTTGACATAACAATAGTACATATGCCCGAGACTGCTTTTACCTTACATAATATCGCTCAGGCTCTGCCATCGCTCCCCAGGACCGGCGCAGCCAACTCGATACACACGACTGCTCGCTACTACTACACAGTTCCTACTGCTGACAACACTGCTCTCTGGTCTGAGATTCTCTTATAGCTTACATATCGCAGGTAGCGCGTGAGCAATCCATCGAAATTACATCTGCTCGAGAGCGCTAGCAACAAATTCCTTAATCATGGACCTCTTACAACATAGATGTATTGGACAGGGTCTCTAGTATGCCCACCGATCGTGTCACGTCGCTCTTTCAATTCTGAGCGCACAGTGAGCACCCAAAGATGCCTATAAAATAGTTTGTAGTGCCAATTAGGGGTGCCTGCCAAGAGATTTGGCTGATTTCACGCAGCCCACACTTAGCAACTGTCACGCATGTCTTTCTTCATGACAGTTCTCGGCCACACACTGCAGGGGCAATGAAGACGTTCCTGCAACGTTTTAGATGGCAAGTATTTTGATCACACGACATACAGCCAAGACTTGGCTCCCTCTGATTTTCAACTCTGATCACATCAACCGCTGGCTATGAAGACAACAATTTGCCACAGACAACAAGCTGCAGATCAGTGTAGAGAATGAGCATATAGCACAGGCGGCTGCGTTCTATGTCAAATTATTGGAAGGTTGGTACAATGCTACGACAAATGTCTCAGTCTGAGCGGCGACTATATAGAAAAGTAGCTGGGATGTGTAGCTAACGATTGCAGATAAAACATTTTTGATTTTCACTATGGTATTCATGTCGCGACCGATCCGACCTTACTTTCTAAAAAGCCATTCTGTTAATGAAGGTGCTCATCTCACTACAAAAGTATTAGCAACCACTATAACAATGTGGTTTATTACCATAAAACATCAAACAAAATAATTATTCACAGACCTGATCCTGAAAACAATTAGTGAATGGACAAAAGATTGTAATTAGCAAATACAGCCTTGGGACAGATGGGTGGACACGTGAAAGCATAACGTGAAACTACGCGGAAAAGCAATTAAGAACACCAATAGAATCGCTTAGGGTCATGATGGAAGCAACTACCTTGCTGCGAACTTTAAAACTATGCAGGTTAATCCTTGATGTAAGTTAACTAGCGCCACGTCCCTTCAGTTCAGTGATAGCACCGCCGGCTCATTCTTACGACTCATATACGGTGTCAGTGTGGAAGACAGCAACAGTAAGCGCTAGAAATTCTGAGTCCAGCTCGACTTCTGTACCTTACCCTAAGATGGAGACATCCCTAGTAGCAAGTGTCTTCTTTTCCGTGTCCATGCAGTAAGTGTACACTCTTAGGAGTCCATGCAGTAGATGTTTTCTGACTTAAGTCTCCGAAACTTGCCTCGTTCTCAGTAGGAATCTCATCAGCCTATTTAGCAGACGTTACGAGTTCTGAATCGGTGCAGACTGTGGGTCAGTATATCTTTTCCTTCGAGGTAGGTCAGGTGGTTCAAATGGTTCTGAGTACTATGGGACTTAACTTCTGAAGTCATCAGTCCCCTAGAACTTAGAACTACTAAACCTAACTAAGCTAAGGACATCACACACATCCACGCCCGAGGCAGGACTGCGACCGTAGCTGTCGCGCTGTTCCAGACTGTAGCGCCTAGAACCGCTCGGTCACTCCGGCCGCGCGCGAGTTCTGACCAATAATAAATTTATAAATAAGGTTTACAAACTCGTACCCTTGTGCATATTATCATTGTTAACCACCGATGCTGTGGCACAAGGAGGAAAGGAGAAAAATCTCTTCCACTCCACGACAGGTTTTTAGCTCTGGCCAATCAAAAGGCTTACATATATGCATGTGAGGTAAAGCACACCTTATGCAGGAACGATTACAGTGAGGTACTCAGAGTATATATTACAAGAATACTGACCGACCAATCTTTTGTGTTGTGGCTATAAAAAAATGGCCGATTCCTCGCTCTCCCATTATGAGGTCTAGGCTGTAGATGTTATCTTTCAGAAAATAAATTCTCGCAGTGTGTCGGAAAAACAGTTTTTCAGCTCACAGACCTCCCCTGAGGCACCCGCTGTGCTGAGATGGGACTCAGTACTTTCTATGTCCCCCATCTACCCAGGAGGGCAGCTTTCGGCGCCTTCAAAGTTAAATTTTTAAAGAACATCATATCCACCTTTGACTGTAGATGTTATTTACTTCACAATTGCAGTTTCTGCCTTTGCACCATTTTCAGATGGTACTGCAAAAGCTAATATACGTTTGTGCAGTTTCGCATATACGCTTTGTGCTTCATTTTTGAGTTTTTTAGGTTTTTGCAGTACTACCAAGGCTGCAGAAAATACTGTAGTTCCCTCTCACAATAATTAAAAAAAGGGACAAAAAGAAGTAACTTGCTGTGCAACAATTGGCAGAGGTGAATATTGTCTGCACTTAACATGTACCGTTTATTGAGCGAAATGGCACAGTGGTTACCACACTGGACTCGCATTTGGGAGGACGACAGTTAAAACCCGCACCCAGCCATCCAAATTTAGGTTATCTGTGATTTCCGTAAATCGCTCCAGGAAACTGACGGGATGGTGCCTTTGAAAGGGCACAGGCGATTTCCTTCCCCACACTTGACACAATCCGAGCTTGCGCTCTGTCACTAATTCCTCCATGTCGATGGGACTTTAAACCCAACCTTCCTTCCTTCATGCAGCGTAAAAGGGATCGACTATAATTATCCAATGGCATGCATGACATTTTGGGGATTCACTACCACATGACGTTATCTACTCATCATCTTCCAAATGGAGGCCAATGAAATTCAAACTCTTAAACATGGCTGCGAAACAGCAACTGTGTAAATCTGAAGAGGTTGAAAAATCTGCCAACCAGCTGTAAAACAAAGGGTTATCATCCCTTGACATAGGTTTCGATGTTTCCAAAAATGTCTTCTTTAGGAGTGGGACTTGTTACATCACTTGATGGTACATTAGATTAGATGAAGACGAGCGGCTCTTGTCAATTTCTTATATATGACAAGAGCCGCTCGGCTTTATCAAATCTAATGTACCATCATGTGATGTAATAAGGACCACTCCTTCTGAAAAAGACATTTTTAGAAATATCGAAACTTAGGTCAAGAGCTAGAAAACCTTTATATTGCAACTGTTGGGTGATTTTTCAACCTCACCAATGACATTGTACTGAGAGTAATCTTTAGTTCAAGATCAACAGCTACATTTTTGCCACACTGTGTGTACTATTTTTATTCCTTGTTCTGAACTATCCTCAACTGATGGGTTTTATGCCATGGGTGGAAAAGGTCAAACTGATGTCGTGGTGACAAGATGAAAATACACAAGCACACTAAAATTCACTAGACTCCTCACACTTACTCATATATAACAGTGCAAAGAGTATATTTCCTTTAGAAAACATAAAATAAAAAGGAGAAACACAAGTTAGTCCAATACTACACAGGCACACTGATGAGTTTCACTGTGTTCAAGAATGAGGAAAGTGCACTGATAATCTCACATTCACATAGATGACTTGTGTTCAAAATTTGCACAAACCTAAGTCAATTTACAGTTAGTTACTCCCAACACACTTACTAGATTATGATACAAAATCATTCAGTGCATTATAAACGTATCCTGCTGCACAGTTTATCACACTGAACAACATGAATCAGAAAAATATTGTCACTTAGAGAAGCATAATTACATGACAACCAAAACATAATAAAAGCAAGTTGTACCACATATGTGTTGTATGATCCCATGGAAGTACAAATTTGTAAATTCTCAACACACATAATTGTGTCTGTGTACAAAAAACAAACGTATAACTTCCTGTATGCAAACACTTGTGTTACTGTGTAAGAGAACTGAGGCACATATTGGTAACTAAGAATCATAATTGTGACATCAAGTATATGACAGAAACAAGCTAGTAGTGCAAATTCAGAATGTCTTCATATTAAAAATCATAAAATAAGAAATCCATACGAACTGCAACACTGCTGATGATGTGCTTCAGAATTACTGTATAATTATCGTCTTTGATCAGTGACGGCACAACATGTTGCAAATGAAAACACGCTGCAGCACCACTGATGGCGTGCATCAAGATAATTGAGTTAGTTGTTTCTTAGGCCCAGAGGACAGTCTGCCCCTTAAATATTAAAAATGAAAGCAGAAAATTAACATTCACCTCACTCCCTTAGGCAAACACACTGTTTATCACACAAATTCTTCCGAAATTGCGACACATAATGTAACATGGAAATGAAACAGTTAATGTTCACAGATTTTGTAGTTCTTCTAGCAGAAGTATGGCATGACAAAAAAAAAAAAAATCAAATGTGTCTGAAATCTTATGGGACTTAACTGCTAAGGTCATCAGTCCCTAAGCTTACACACTACTTAACCTACATTATCCTAAGGACAAACACACACACCCATGCCTGATGGAGGACTCGAACCTCCGCCGGAATCAGCCACACAGTCCATGACTGCACCGCCTTAGACCGCTCGGCTAGCACTAGGACCGCTGAGTGGTCAATTTGACCACTTTTTGTATTTTAACATGTTATTATTCGGTCAATTTCTAATCTATGCTGTTGTGAGGTAATGACTTTTCCTAAATGTTTATGTAGATCATATGAATAGTTCAATGTTTATTCTATCTTCATTAGTTTTCTTTGAACGACCACTTATACTTAAATCCGCCGAGTGGTCACTTTGACCACATTACATGTATATTTGAAAACAGATTATTTAAAAATTGTTGTAAGTCACTCCCTAGATTTATTCTTAACATTCGTCAACAATGTACTAAATATGTTGGTTACTGAAGTTTATTCACATTGTTTGAATTTAAAAGCTCAACAATGCAATATGTCATTTATTGTTTGCTATTGGGTTTCGCATAAACAGGACTGATTATTTGAGTACTTATCTCAGAGCAGTAGACAAGGCTCAGATGTCACAGCAATACAAACAACGTCCACGGCCACTTTCAGATGAAAAAATTTTCACACTTTCGTATGAATCGGATGCTGAAAATAATCCTGAAGTTGAGGACCTTGTGGAAGATTCTACAGATGAAGATTACCAACCTGTCGCTAATGTGGAGAATGACAGCTCCGAGACTGAAGATGAAGGTAATTTACATTCACTTATTATTATTATTATTGTTATTATTATTATTATGGTTACTATATGAATAATGATCACTATTATAATAGAGCTTGCACTTCTACTGCTACTTCTGTTACTGCTATTTTATTGTGTGGTATGTTATCTTTATAATGAGTTGTAGCTTTCTAATTGTCTATTTCCTCACTCAGTTGCTGAACCAGGACCAAGCAGTAATATAAACAATCCTAGAGAACGACCTACCCTGAATAAAAAAAGAACTGCACCTCCTGTAAGTGGACCAATACTGAATCGACGTAGAAGAGAACGAAGTGAGGTTCACTTCCAGACCCTGGCTCAAAACTCCTGGGGAAGGACGGGATCACGGAGTGGACTGTAGCAGACTTCGGTGTTACTACTCCAGGTACGATAGGTCAACAGAATATATTGAAAGAAACACGGGGACCTACTCCACACGCAAAGCGGTACGTCTCAAATGATAATGATTCGAGTGCCTGGCGCCTTTTAGTTGAACAATCAATGTTCAAACAGATAAAGAAATGCACGGAAGTAGAGGCACAACAACTTCTTGGAAATTATTCCTGGAGTTTGCGTTTAGAAGAATTAGATGAACTTGTTGCTTTATTATATGTTCACGGTGCACTAGGTGCCAGATGTATTGAAGTAGATGAGTTGTGGTAGAATAAGTGGGGAGCCCCATTTTTCACTGACGCAATGAGCAGAAACAGGTTTCGAGAAATTTTGAAATATCTGCGTTTTGATGAAAAAAATACACGATCGGAACGTTTGAAAAGTGAAAAATTTGCACTTATATCAACTACTTGGAACCATTTTATAGAAAACTGTCAGTTGAATTACATACCGGATCAAATGTCAATGTGGACGACCAACTTTTCCCCAGCAGAACCAGGTGTCCGTATTTGTAATATATGCCAAATAAGCCTGATAAATTCGGAATCAAATTCTGGCTTCTAGCGGATGCAGAAACAAAATATCTTTGTAATGGGTTCCCTTATGTAGGAAAGAACGGACAGAAGGCACGTAATGGGAAACTTCCAGAACAAGTAGCAATGAAGTTGGTAGCTCCATATCACAATAAGGGGCGAAATGTGGCTACTGATAATTTTTTCATTACGGCCACACTTGGGGAGAGAATGGAAAAAGAGAAAACCAGTCTTGTCGGCACTATCAACAGTGCTAGAAAAGAAATTCCGAACACTATACAAAAAATGAAAACTCCTCTTTATACGTCTGTTCTCTTGAAAAGGGAAGGTGGTGCTCTAACTGTGTACCAAGTGAAAAAGACCAAAAATGTTCTTCTGTATAGCACCATGCACACAGATGTTGAAATACAAAATAATTCGAAACACCTTCCCGAAACAGTGAGCTCCTACAATAGCACAAAATTTGCTGTAGATGTCTTGGACCAGACGATGAGGAAATATTCTGTCTGCTTTGGTACTTGTCGATGGCCTGTACACGTATTTCACAATATCCTTGATTTACCAGCTATCAACGCATGGATCATTTTCAAGCTAGTGACAGAGATCAAAATAAGTAGGAGGAATTTCATTCTAAATCTAGCAGAAGAATTACGTAGAGCCTATATGGAAACCAGAAATCAGGAAAGGATGCCGAGGGATGGAATAGAAAGGGAAGAAAAGGACGATGGTGACGAAGAAAGAGAAGAAACGGAAATTTCTGCGAAAGTAAGAAAACTATGCCAAACGAGGAAATGCAGAAACAAGACAAATGAAGTGTGCAGTAAACGCAAGAGATTTAATTTTAAAACTACTGCAATACAATTAGTGTGGTAGCAGATAAATATTGTGAACTATGTTCTTTAATATTAGTAATAATATGTTCCCATTGTTACTGGTATTAAACGTAATTAAAGTGACACATTGTTATCAACGTCATTAATATTTACATTAAACAGCACAGCATGTACTTACAAAGAAAGTGATCACTTTGACCACATCGGCGGTTCTTAGTACTAGGTCCGGCGGTTCTAGTGCTAATGTGGCATGACATCTCGACTGTAATCAACGAGATGGGTACTACATAAGTTCTTTTTCTTAGCCTGCTCATGCCAACAAGTGATTCTTTCTAACATGATAGACATTTTTTATCGTAATGAAGTTTGGTAGTTTCTGGGTCTAATGTCTGACCATTATTTTAGTTAGTGAGCAACAGCAGAAGATTATGTCCTTGACGTAGAACTATCAGACGTTGTGGAGAGTGTGATACTAATGTTCATTCCATACCCAAACAACATAAAACATGAAGTTGTCTGTAACTTCAACTTGAATATGTCAGTCACGTGACTCAAGGATTAAGGGGATACACAAGCAAGAGTTGATAGCAGATGGCAGATGAGTATTGTTTATACGTTTAGCGTGACGTAGTCTGTGTGACAATAATGAGTTCACAGACGTTTCACTTTGTCATCCTCCCACACAGGTTTGTTAGTGACTCATGTTGACTCACAGTCTCTCTGATAATTAATGCTGAAGACATGGTTTAAATGTCCTCTGCAGCTTTGCTTCGTGATCAGACTGCCAGCAAGCCTCACACTGAAGTCGGACAGCATGCCGTAATCACATAAGGCGGCATCCCACAGTGAGTGCTGAAGGGTCGCCACCCAACTGCTGTGGAGAAGGCGGTGCTTTCTCGCCAGAAGTCGCTCAGAGGGGAAATCCTCCCACCGCGGGAGAGACTCAAGGTTACCTCACTTTCCTCAGATAGCAGCATATGTTTTCACATGCCCGACGCACCATATTAAGCGAGTCCTATAGCTCATATCGCCTGTGTTGCCCTCAAAGTGTATCACATGGGAGTATTTGACGTACAGAAATGAAACATGCATAATAATCATTATATTCATTATCCTTGCTTAAAGCAATTGCTATTATTACATTTAACATGAATAATTATTTCTGTCTGGCCTCAAATGACGAACAAGTAATAGTGTACTGTTGCTCTTTATCCTTCAATAAGCCAAAAAATAAACTCATGAGATTACCTCATTAAGCTACAAATGTGGCTGGGTTCCATGGCCTCTAGAAAATGAACACACTAACGTCAGACTCTTGGGTCCTCTTAGAAACGAACGACAGATTTGAAGATTGAAGTGCAAACATGACTTTTTAGATGATAAAGGGCCTGTCAACTAAATTTTCACAGTTATTTTCTTCTAATGTTCTCTGGAAGATTACATTACATGACATTACTTGTTACATAGATCATTAATACAACATTTTGCAATGATGTGGAGTATGTCAGTTAAACATAAAGTTTCTTTAAATGATATAACTCAATTCTTCTTTTTTGTTCAGTTACTACTTCATATCTAAAAATTCAACTATTGAACAGAAGTAGTTGTCATTCAGAAATTCTTTAGTTTATTTTTAAATGCTGGTTGGCTGTCTTTCAGACTTTTGATGCTATTCGATAAATGACCAAAGACTTTTGTGACAGCATGATTCACCTTTTTCTGTGCAAAAGTCAGATTTTACCCAGAATAGAAAAGATCATTCTTTCTTCTAGTATTCTCGCTACACACTTCGCTATAATTTTTGAGATGGGATGGGTTATTAATAACAAATTTCGTAAGTGCATATGTGTATTGTGAAGGTACTGTGACTAACACTAGTTCCTTAAATAAAAGTCTGCAAGATGATCATGGGCGGGCTACAGCTATTGTTCTGGTCGCACGTTTTTGCGTAGTGACTACTTTTTCTCTTAATGATGAATTACCCCAAAATATGATGCAATATGAAAGCAGTGAATGTAAACAGGCGTAGTAGGCTAATTTATGGATATGATTAGCACCAAAATTTTCAATAACCCTAAAAACTTAAATAGTTGAACTTAAACGTTTCGCCAGATCATCAGCGTGTTTCTTCCTATTCAATTTCTCGTCAATGCATGCGTTCAGAAATTTTGAATAGTCTGCCTTAGAAACAGGTTTCTATTCAGAGTCTATATTTACCATTGGTATTGTGCCTTTTACTGTACAGAACTGTATATATTGTGTTCTCACCAAATTCAGTGAGAGTCCATTCACAGAGAACCGCATAGTAATTTTCTGAAACACATTATCTACAATTTCCTCAGGTAATTCTCGTTTGTTGGGTCTGATTACTGTACTTGTATCATCAGCAAAGGGAAGTAGCCTTGCACCTTCGTGAATAGAGAGTGGCAGGTAATTAATATGTATTGAGAATAAGATGGGCCCAAAGACTGAACCCTGTGGGACACTGTTCTTGATACCTCCCCAGTTAGAGGACACTGCTGATTTTTGCAGTCTATCTGTACTGTTAATTTCAATCTTCTACATTCCTCTAGTTAAATATAAATTAAACTATTTGTGAACTGTCGCACTCGTACCAAAATACTTACGCTTATCAGAAGAATTTCACAATTCACACAGTCAAATGCCATTGAGAAATCGCAAAAATTCCCAATGGTTAATGGTTAGATATTCAGAGCATTTAATATTTGATCAGTGAAAGCATATATAGCATTTTCTGTTGAAAAGTCTTTTTGAAAACCAAATTGACATTTTGCTAATACTTCATTTTTGGAAATAAGTGATAAATTACTTTTTCAAGCATTTTCGATAAAGCTGTCAGAAGTGAGATTAGGTGGTAGTTGTTACCATCAGACCCATCCCTCTTTCTATGCAATGGTTTATCAATAGCGTATTTCAGTCTATCTGGAAAAATGCCCTGTCCCAGTGAGCTACTGCATATGTGGCTAACAATCCTACTTTTGCGTAGTAGTTCTTCCAAGCAAAGCGGACATTTATTTATGCAGGACAAATCAGACGCCACACTCTTCACTGTCGTAATAAACAATGTGCAAGCGACTGAGTTGAGGAGAGAAACAGCGAACTTGTATTGAATGTAGTAGTTTGCTAAGTGTAGGCCTGCATAATAATATAACATTACAGTGAAGATATTCTGAAATCTGTTCTGTAAGTAACTAGAAGAAACATAATTTATAATTTTATTGTGAGAAAAGAAACTTATGAGAAATAAACTGACATGAAGGTGTTTATTTAAATTCATTTTTGCGTCAAAACACCGAGGTTTTTAAAAATGGCTGATATTTTACATGCATAGCATATAAATAAAATGTCAGAGTTTTATATCTGCATGTGAAGTACTAGTGCAACCAGAAATCGTTTCTCTAACGAGCTGCGTAAAGTAGGCCACCAAATTTTTATTTTTTGAGCTTTTCTCTCCGTCTATTGATGCCATTATAACGAAACGCCGTACATGAGTCTAAGATATGATGCATATCCTGTGGAACAGTTATTCCCGGAAGTAGTTTTAAACTGAATTAGATACAAGATATAAGTAAATTATTTTTCAGCAACTTGAATAAAAGAAAGAGAGAGAGAGAGAGTGACAGAGAGAGAGAGAGAGAGAGAGAGAGAGAGAGAGAGAGAGACAGTGGAAGTAAATACTCAGATATAATATCAATATTTATTACATTACGGCTTGCTTGTCTGTAAGATTGATCAAACTGTGCTTTACACAGCTGGAATTTTCTAGCAGTATCTACCTTCCTGAATTTTCATATACGCCTCTCCTCAATTTAAATACCTTACACAGTACAATTATTGCTAAAGTAAAACTCCACAGTAATATATCTGGTTTTATTTCAGTTTTTCTGGCTTGTTTCCTGACAGATTTAGCTTCTTTCATTTTGCAGGGTTGACAACAATGCAGTTGGCAGTCTGCTGTCGACAGACAGCGTGGAGTTACGTGAAATGCGCAGTGGAGTTGTGAATACGTGTGGGCCGTAACTATCCGGTTAAAGTTGCTGATCTGTTTTGGTCTATAATTAGTCGCGCCGCTTTATTTGGTTTGAGAGTGTGGAATGATAGAAATCATATAGTGGCGTGCAGAATATTAATCAATGGTGAATGTTTCAAAGTATTTGCAGCGTCGTGTCTTCGGCAATAAATAGCGTCGTTCATGACCTTATAACAATAACTGTTTTCCATGCTACCCGTCATTATCGCTTCCTTATAGCATGAATCATTGCATTATACCAGTCTATTAATTAATGGAGTTGAGGGAGGCAGCTGTATCGTCGTAATTACAGCATACACGCAACGGTCTGGCTATAATATCATTCTTCTTTATTCCTTCCTTGCACTCGCCATGGCTGTGAAACTCGTTGTTCGTTCTCTAACAAGATGTATTCAAAGAATCTCTTGAGGTGCGAGATGTGTCGCCGACCTGTCCATTTGCGACTTTTGAGGGTCTCAGTCTCAACAACGCTATAATATACTATATATCTCACTTTCTATGGTCGACAGGAGACGTAAAAGAATTTACAGCTTATAAACTCACTCTTGTGTGCTAGCTAATATAATGTCATTTTCTTCAGCAATTTCACTTCCTCTCGTTGCACTCTACAGCTTTTATAGCACCTTATTATCAAATACAAGCGTTTTATTCTTGTGCATATACGTATGTTCAAATTCACATTATTAACAAACTTCTAAACAATTCTATCGTACTTCCAGTAACGTCTATATTCGTCTTTCACGTTGAATAACGTGACCATAGTGACTCGTATTCCACTAGATGTCTCACCAGCACGAAAATACTAAAAAAAACTACGACAGCTTTGGTAACAAAACAGCTTTGGTAACAAAACACAGTCGTGCTGCACGTGCATGACCTCGTGTTTCTGGCTGCCTGCATGAAAACCCCTGAACAAAACACTTGCTACGTGCGCTACTGCTAGTTTTCCGCTGTAGTCTCTAGTAAAGTATACCGCCTGAGAAACGTTACAGTGACATTTGAATACACGTTAATCACCAGTTCCATGTAGCTAATGATCATAGTGATTCAAAACTCTCACGTCAGTTACCATTTACTGTCTGTTAATTAAAACTCACAGATATTCGAAACATCGGTTTTGTTTTCCGAAGGCTGCACCTTCGTTAATCTGCCTGGAGGTATCCATGGTCTTTCATTTGTTACGATCTGCGATACTTTTTCAGGGAAATTACACAGATTTATAATTTCATGCTTTCCTGGACGTCTTTTCTCACATGTATTTTCAAAGAAAACCTGCCCAGCGTTTGCACAACGAGAAACTCTGCCCTTCAGTGACATTCTCTCATAATGAAATCGACAATACATATCTTCGTAATTTCTAGTTACAACTACACATTTCAGACAAGGGAATGTTATTTCCTACACGACAATCAACTAAATTATATTTGTTTTTAAGTTGCTCGCAAAATCCATCCAAGTACGACTTCCTCCTGTTCAGATGCATTTGATGGCAAATTCTTAACAGTCTGTCCTACACGGTTGTTTCTTCACACAATTCAGACACCGATTGTCAAAGAAGCCTCCCACATCCAACCGATTTCGAGAAGTTTGTGTGCCTTTGGCGACTGGGGTACCACTTCAGCATCAGCCAATTGACGTATTACGTCCGTTTCTGTATAGTTCTGCAGGAAATTTTGGTATTGTCCTCATCACGTTTCCTGTCTTAACATTCCTTACGTTCTTCGCAGTACTTCGTTCAGCACCATCGGCATTTATCTGGATTTCATTACAGCCCTCGCGTTGGATAAACGCAATTTCACTGATCACGTTTGCTGGCTCAACATTTGCTTCATTCGTCACAATATTTTGTTCGTTTCGTTCGGAAATCAGTGCGTTCAAGTCTTGAATTTCGATTTAGAGTCCATCAAGTTTTTTACTAGATATCTCAGTCAACTCCTTTCGAATATTATCAAGTTCATCATACAATTTCTTGCAACTGTCCTTCATTTCTTCAGTCATTTCACTGAACTCTCGACAATATTTGTAACTTTTTGTGTTCAGTTTCTTGATTAAAGATTTTAATAATTTTTTGCAGACAATTTTTCCGTCATTTGATTGAATTTTTGACTCGTTTCATCATCCAAATTTTCATGTTTTTGAAACATCTCCACCAGTATGTAGGGGCACGGGTGTGTGTGTTTGTCCTTAGGATAATTTAGGTTAAGCAGTGCGTAAGCTTAAGGACTGATGACCTTAGCAGTTAAGTCCTATAAGATTTCACACACATTTACACATTTACGTTTTCTGACTAGCTGCCAGTGTTTAACTATGCATTGTAGAATCTGCGTTACAAAGTAACGTAATCTTCTGCTATACAGTTCCCGAAATTATCCAGTTCAAAATTCTTTCCTACACTGACTGACATATTGGACTGCCCATTTTGACTTATAATATCACTGCTATTTTGCCCCATATCAACCATGGCAACAACTTTACAACGGTCATTGTTCATTATACACTCCTGGAAATTGAAATAAGAACACCGTGAATTCATTGTCCCAGGAAGGGGAAACTTTATTGACACATTCCTGGGGTCAGATACATCACATGATCACACTGACAGAACCACAGGCACATAGACACAGGCAACAGAGCATGCACAATGTCGGCACTAGTACAGTGTATATCCACCTTTCGCAGCAATGCAGGCTGCTATTCTCCCATGGAGACGATCGTAGAGATGCTGGATGTAGTCCTGTGGAACGGCTTGCCATGCCATTTCCACCTGGCGCCTCAGTTGGACCAGCGATCGTGCTGGACGTGCAGACCGCGTGAGACGACGCTTCATCCAGTCCCAAACATGCTCAATGGGGGACAGATACGGAGATCTTGCTGGACAGGGTAGTTGACTTACACCCTCTAGAGCACGTTGGGTGGCACGGGATACATGCGGACGCGCATTGTCCTGTTGGAACAGCAAGTTCCCTTGCCGGTCTAGGAATGGTAGAACGATGGGTTCGATGACGGTTTGGATGTACCGTGCACTATTCAGTGTCCCCTCGACGATCACCCGTGGTGTACGGCCAGTGTAGGAGATCGCTCCCCACACCATGATGCCGGGTGTTGGCCCTGTGTGCCTCGGTCGTATGCAGTCCTGATTGTGGCGCTCACCTGCACGGCGCCAAACACGCATACGACCATCATTGGCACCAAGGCAGAAGCGACTCTCATGGCTGAAGACGACACGTCTCCATTCGTCCCTCCATTCACGCTTGTTGCGGCACCACTGGAGGCGGGCTGCACGATGTTGGGGCGTGAGCGGAAGACGGCCTAACGGTGTGCGGGACCGTAGCCCAGCTTCATGGAGACGGTTGCGAATGGTCCTCGCCGATACCCCAGGAGCAACAGTGTCCCTAATTTGCTGGGAAGTGGCGGTGCGGTCCTCTACGGCACTGCGTAGGATCCTACGGTCTTGGCGTGCATCCGTGCGTCGCTGCGGTCCGGTCCCAGGTCCACGGGCATGTGCGCCTTCCGCCGACCACTGGCGACAACATCGATGTACTGTGGAGACCTCACGCCCCACGTGTTGAGCAATTCGGCGGTACGTCCACCCGGCCTCCCGCATGCCCACTATACGCCCTCGCTCAAAGTCCGTCAACTGCACATACGGTTCACGTCCACGCTGTCGCGGCATGCTACCAGTGTTAAAGACTGCGATGGGGCTCCGTATGCCACGGCAAACTGGCTGACACTGACGGCGGCGGTGCACAAATGCTGCGCAGCTAGCGCCATTCGACGGCCAACACCGCGGTTCCTGGTGTGTCCGCTGTGCCGTGCGTGTGATCATTGCTTGTACAGCCCTCTCGCAGTGTCCGGAGCAAGTATGGTGGGTCTGACACACCGGTGTCAATGTGTTCTTTTTTCCATTTCCAGGAGTGTAATTGGTGTCAGTGTGTAATTTAAATGTATTTCTTGAATAAACTATTATGAACACAATTCATAGTTATTTTCCTACTCACTCCTGAACAACGTTGAATTCAGTTCTACACGAAGCGCTGATGTCCCATACACCTCATGTGTTCACAATATGGGCAAGTGGTCTTCTTGAAAATAGCTGAAGATGGCTTTAGTTTCGAAGTCCCGTAATGGTCTGCACGTGTAGCAAATATGACCATATGTACACTTAACCCTTCACGAACCGCATGGCCGTCGTTACAACTTAAATGATGTTATATTATTGCTGCCAATTGTAATGCTGAGCTTTGTTGTCGAATAAGCATTAACTACAATGAATCAGTTTCTTTGACTTACCAAATTATTCATCACATAAACTTTTATCACCACTTACTCATAACAAATCCATTCCCAGAAGAAAAGTATTTCACATTACACATTATTTAGTGATACTGTGTGCGATAACACTCACCACATTCAAACACGAACTAACTACGAGTGCTCTTCTTTTCCATGTGTGCCACTCGGCATTGTCGGCGTCTACGACATTATATTCAGATATATTAGGGTACTATTCCCTTACAGCTTGCAGAAAGTGTGTTCAATATGTACCAAAAGAATATTCAAAATTTTTCCTATCAGGTCTTGTTACCAATTTATTTTATCATTTGTTTAACATTTAATTCAGAAATTACTTTTGTATGCTAATGGCAAATTAGTTGCAGCCCTCATCCTGATGCAGATAATTCAGTGTTAGTTGGTAATATGTCACTAAGTATCAAAACGACACTGAAGCTTGGAAGTGCAGTGCTTTCTGTTTCTATGTGTGTTGTGGGTAAAATGGCCTAATCCCACGTCCACCTTAGGCTTCGGAATTAAGCAGGGGATTATCTATAATAACTAACTCAGTACAGGATCACAGGCGGTCATAAATAGTCAGTATTCCTCCTGGTGACGTATTTTCGCCCTGTAGTAACAATTCTTGAACCAGTGAAGAAAATAGTACTATGCTGGATGTTCTGTTCCGGTGATGATTGTGCAAAAGGAAGCCAGGCTACACGTGATTTTCCCGTAACTTACTAGTGTAATTTAACGGTAAGGTTGAATGTCAAGGACAAGAAGGGAACTCACATGCCCAGACACATCACAAATAGTGGAGAAAAATTGGGAACACCGCGAGAAATGCATGCGTGGATGTAAATGCAGTTGCTTGCGAAACCTGCAGGTTGCGCTGCTGTATTTGACCAAGAACACCACCTGTGCAATGTCCTCAGTGCGTTGCAAGTGTTAGTAGTACACAGATCTGTGTTTTGTATAGTGAAGAGTACTTCGTGTCGGAGTTAAGTGAATTCGGACATTGGCAAATTTTTTGTGCTGATATGGTCGGTACTTCGATAACCAAGGCAGCCGAACTGTTTGGTGTTTCAAGAGGCACCGCATCGAAGATTTGTACCGCATACTAGGAAAGCAGGAAAAAAATCATACGCTAAGTCACAACATGGACTAAAATGTGTATTGAGTCACTGAAGAGGATAGTGACGACAACTAATAGGACGTCAGCTGGAAAAGTCACTGCAGAACTGAATGTCGCACCCGCGAAACCTGTCAGCACCTAAGCAGGGAATTGTAGGGCGACCTCGAATTCCAAAAGGACTACCGACCAGTGGAAGAGCGTCATTTGGTAGAATGAGTTTTGCTTCACACTGTTGCCGAGTTTACGTCCAAAGAGTGAGACGTGGCGGGTGTTCGCTGATGATTTGGGCAACTGTATCATGAGCCCCACGCCCCTCTGCTAGATCGCATTACTGCCAAGGATAATGTGACCATTTTGGCTGATCATGCTCGTCGCATGGTACAATGTTTGATCCTCAATGGTGATACAGTCTTCCAAGACGACAAGCAGGGACCCAGTTCACACAGGTGGCATCGTACAGGGTTGATTTCGTGAGGAAGAGGATGATTCTGTAGTATACAGAGAAGTTGCAGCGTTAGAAAATTGTAGCGAAATGCAGGAAGATCTGCAGCGGATAGGCACTTGGTGCAGGGAGTGGCAACTGTCCCTTAACATAGACAAATGTAATGTATTGCGAATACATAGAAAGAAGGATCCTTTATTGTATGATTATATGATAGCGGAACAAACACTGGTAGCAGTTACTTCTGTAAAATATCTGGGAGTATGCGTGCGGAACGATTTGAAGTGGAATGATCATATAAAATTAATTGTTGGTAAGGCGGGTACCAGGTTGAGATTCATTGGGAGAGTGCTTAGAAAATGTAGTCCATCAACAAAGGAGGTGCCTTACAAAACACTCGTTCGACCTATACTTGAGTATTGCTCATCAGTGTGGGATCCGTACCAGATCGGTTTGACGGAGGAGATAGAGAAGATCCAAAGAAGAGCGGCGCGTTTCGTCACAGGGTTATTTGGTAACCGTGATAGCGTTACGGAGATGTTTAATAAACTCAAGTGGCAGACTCTGCAAGAGAGGCGCTCTGCATCGCGGTGTAGATTGCTCGCCAGGTTTCGAGAGGGTGCGTTTCTGGATGAGGTATCGAATATATTGCTTCCCCCTACTTATACCTTGCGAGGAGATCACGAATGTAAAATTAGAGAGATTAGAGCGCGCACGGAGGCTTTCAGACAGTCGTTCTTCCCGCGAACCATACGTGACTGGAACAGGAAAGGGAGGTAATGACAGTGGCACGTAAAGTGCCCTCCGCCACACACCGTTTGGTGGCTTGCGGAGTATAAATGTAGATGTAGAAATTTGACAGCTCCGCTAGCCACAGCATATTATTCAGCCTATGTGGTCTGCTTTGAAAAGAAAGGTGCGTGGTCGCAATCAATCTTCCCGATTTTGCAGGAAGAGTGGTATAAGATTCGTTGATAACCATACAGGAGCTGTACATATCTATCCCGAGACTACTAGAAGCTGTTTTGAATGTCGGCGGTTTTCCTACTCCATATTAGACGCGGTTATGTGTTATGATTTTTGCTATTGCCATATCTTTGTCCAACATCTGCAACTGTAAGTTCGCACTCCAGAGTTGGAAGAGTTTTGACAGGGTGTATTACAGATAAACTCGTGAGAGATAGGTTATATGATACCTTAATCTCCGAAACTGTCACACGAACTGTACACTAGGGTACAGTGACTCTCAATTATTTGCTGGTGAAGTTGCCTGAATATGGAATGAATAACGAAAAAGTTGGACTCTATATACTAAAAACGTTTTATTTCACCTGCGTCAAGTAGTTTTTCAATCAATATTAGTATTGATGCATCCAAAAATCTAGAGTAATTACAAACGGTCAAGGAAGCTTTCCAGTGGTGAAACTTGAAAGTGATGGGGATCTAAATCAGATGAAGACGCTATCATTTTGTGAAATGCACATATTACACTAATATTTTCAGGTGTACTAAATTATTCATAAATCCATTCATTCATTATTTCTACACTTTTGGCGTATGGACTGCAACGTTATCGGCAACTGGCTGGCCTCTTCTATTAACGACGGCTGTGTTCCAACAATGAGCATTGTTATCATTGAAGTCTCTACTATCCTCGTCGTAGTCTAAGCTTCGGCGCACTTACTAATCTCGGCATTGTCCATAACTGCTGCAGGAGCATCAGCTTCAGAAACACTTTCGTCACGAAACTCACTCACGTCACTTTCACGACTGATTTCTTCTAACAATGCTTCCGGTACACCATCTTCGTTACTAAAATGTTATTTCTGCGGGCCATTTTCAAAAACACGTACTTCACACACAGCGACAGAACAGTTACATAATGTATATACCAGGATCATAGTGACACTTAAATAATATTTCTGTCACATTAACTGAACAACAATGTCCACAACTTCGAACGTCCGTCGCCTGCTACGTCTCACTCGACGCTCAATTTACATTGGGGCAGCGGGCTGTGTAAGTACGATTGCGCATGCATAGTAGCAAACAATAGATTCCAGTGTCAGACTGGTTAATACAGGTCAGCATTAAGAGGGTGAGGTTATAAGTGTACAGTGTAGCTACGTAGCAGCCGATCGCAATACGGTCACCGGATTGAGTGGAGGGGATTGTCCAAAATTGAGAATTAATTCACGGCACCGTGCACTGTAATCTTCTCTACTTATTGCATTGCGAATGCCTAAGCATAAAGATAAACCAAGCTGCGTTCAAAAGCATCAGTCACTATTACTACAGGAACCTGCCATTACTGTGCCCTAGCTCTCATCGCTGCTAATGTTGTTCCAGTTTCTTTGCTGAAGCCTTCATGTTCGTCGTAAGGTCACTTTTACAGCGTGAAGTCTGTGTCTTCCACGGCAGCAATCCGGTAGCTCGCTGGTCTGCCGTAAAGCAGGGAGAGCGCCGGCGGCGCTATTTACGGGCCATCAAGCCGAAGCCGCCGCCTCTACCGCCGCCACCGGAAGCATCTGACAGCCGTGGCGTCCCTAGCACAGCCACCGAGGAAACAGTCGGTCTCTTCCGGGGTAGGAGATCCGACATGTCCTCAAAACGGACCGCGATGCCAACGGTGGTTCTTCGCCTGTCTTTGTTACTGTGCCTCATTTCAATACTCAAGCTTTTCAAGAAGGGACGTCGAACAGATGTCCAGAACTATAGACCTATACCTCTAACGTCGATCAGTTGTGCAATTTTGGGACACGTATTATGTTCGAGTACAATGACTTTTCTGGAGACTAGAAATCTACTGTGTAGGAATCAGCATGGGTTTCGAAAAAGACGATCGTGTGAAACCCAGCTCGCGCTATTCGTCCACGAGACTCAGAGGGCCATAGATACGGGTTCCCAGGTAGATGCCTTGTTTCTTGACTTCCGTAAGACGTTTGATACAGTTCCCCACAGTCGTTTAATGAACAAAGTAAGAGCATATGGACTATCAGACCAATTGTGTGATTGGATTGAAGATTTCCTAGATAACAGAACGCAGCATGTCATTCTCAATGGAGAGAAGTCTTCCGAAGTAAGAGTGATTTCAGGTGTGCCCCAGGGGAGTGACGTAGGACCGTTGCTATTCACGATGTATATAAATGACCTTGTGGATAACATCGGAAGTTCACTGAGGCTTTTTGCGGATGATGCGGTAGTACATCGAGAGGTTGTAACAATGGAAAATTGTACTGAAATGCAGGAGGATCTGCAAAGAATTGACGCATGGTGCAGGGAATGGCAATTGAATCTCAATGTATTCAAGTGTAACGTGCTGCGAATACATAGAAAGAAAGATCCTTTATCATTTAGCTACAATATAGCAGGTTAGCAACTGGAAGCAGTTAATTCCATAAATTATCTGGGAGTAGGCATTAGGAGTGATTTAAAATTAATCGTCGGTAAAGCAGATGCCACACTGAGATTCATTGGAAGCATCCTAAGGAAATGCAGTCCGAAAACAAAGGAAGTAGGTTACAGTACACTTATTCGCCCATTGCTGGAATACTGCTCATCGGTGTGGGATCACCAGATAGGGTTGATAGAAGAGATAGAGAATATCGAACGGTGAGCAGCGCGCTTCGTTACAGGATCATTTAGTAATCGCGAAAGCGTTACGGAGGTGATAGACAAACTCCAGTGGAAGACTCTGCAAGAGAGACGGTCAGTAGCTCGGTATGGGCTTTTGTTGAAGTTTCGAGAACATACCTTCACGGAGAAGTCAAGCAGTATATTGCTCCCTCCTACGTATATCTCACGAAGAGATATACGTAGAGAGATTAGAGCCCACACAGAGGCATACGGACAGTCTTTCTTTCCACGAACAATACGAGACTGGAACAGAAGGGAGAACCGATAGAGGTACTCAAGGTACCCTCTGCCACACACCGTCAGGTGGCTTGTGGAGTATGGATGTAGGCGTAGATGTAGACAAGCGCAGCACCGACAAACAGCATAAAGAATGCGCTGACCCGTACGTCACACCTCAAGGAAGATAGAGCTCAGCGCCCCCTGTCAGCGCTGACTGAAATAGCCGCCCAACGCTGGTCGGCCCGGTTCGGGCGCATACTTTCTGGAACATGGATATTAAGAAGAAGATATCTTAGCCTGGATTCTACGAGTAATAATAGTGGCTAAGGTACTTGCGAGCAATAGGCACAGCAAGGCACTTCATAAAGAGATGTTACGTTTATTTTCTTTTTAGAAATGAAGTATTACATTAATGAACATGCGATATGTACAGATCTTTTGGATTCCTGTTACCGACCATCGCAATTTCTCTCCTTCCTCGTTTGTGTCGGTGCTGATTCCCACAGTAGCCAACAGGACAACCTGCACCTGTTAATAGATCGAAAACCAGAGCGCTACGCAGCTTAGCTGTCATACAGGGTGATTCCGTGATGATCTTACAAATTTTCAGGGATGATGGAAAAGTGTAAATTTTTCAATTTGAGGCTAAAGACCGTGGTCCGGCAACGACAGAGTCGGAAGTTGTAAGCGAAAATAGCTTGATACCTCTGACAGTCGAATACACGTATCGGTGCTGTTATTGCTACGATTGTAGGATAATAACTCACATAATCCAATGCAGACGGCTTACCTGGTGCTGACGTGAGCAGTTCTGGTGCGTTTACTGCAGTAGATCGCAGTCTGTGTTTATAAGCTGAAGTACTTAAGTCGAGCAATCCTAATGATACGGTGTTTTACCCGATGACGGAAGCTGTACACATGATTTTCGTTTGTGGGGAAGCAAATAGAAGCGATAGAGGGGCAGAAAGGCTATACATGACCATACACCCACGTAGAAGGTATCCATGTTTCCAATACCGTTCCAACGGCAGCAGAGAAATAGAAGTGTTGCACTCAACCACAAATCCGTGTAGAGGACATTCGGCTCACACAGTTTTACCAAGACTGTTCCAACAATAAGGAGAAACGGGGCAATCGGCACAATAGAACAACGACAGAGGAGGACGATGAACTACACCGACTTCCGACTTCGAAGACGCAGTGCTTGCTCGATTGAACATGGCGGTTGCGATCAGTAGTGATTAGTTGTCCGTGGCGAGCGTTACAAGAAATGTAGCTACACCGCTAACATCCACAGAAAGTGCAGGCTTTAACTCCTGCGGACTTCAGATTTTGTGTCATATTCAGTCAATGGTTCATTCGGCACCTTACAGTCCATTCTTGCTTTCCTGGGTATGTATTTTTTACGGATGAAGCCTGTTTCGCCAGAGACAAAATGCTAAACAGTTGCGATGGTCATGTTTGGCCTGATGAAAATCACCCCGCTGCAGTTGTGAAGACCAATCAACACAGATTATCAGTCTACATGTGGGCAGACACAGTCAGTGATGACGTACTATGCCGGTTTCTTCTTCGTTCCCGCTTAAACGCTCCAGTATACGCAATGTTTATCAGAGACATACTACCCATGTTCCTGGAACACATCCCACTCGGTCCGCAGCTCGTGGTCGTGCGGTAGCGTTCTCGCTTCCCGCGCCCGGGTTCTCGGGTTCGATTCCCGGCAGGGTCAGGGATTTTCTCTGCCTCGTGATGACTGGGTGTTGTGTGCTGTCCTGAGGTTAGTTAGGTTTAAGTAGTTCTGAGTTCTAGGGGACTGATGACCGTAGATGTTAAGTCCCATAGTGCTCGGAGCCGTTTTTTGAACCAACAACGTTTGACTTTTCGTTTTCGTCGCCGTTCTGCCCTAATCCGAAGATTTACTGTCACTGCCAGGGCAACAGCTCCAAAAACAAGTGGATCCTCCATGTGCGATATGCTGTATAAATGTAAATTTCGATATACATATACCTGTGTAATCAAGTGTCGTAATATAAAACTGTTGCGTCTGTAATTCAGAACAGTACTAACCTACATTAGAGAAAAACTATTACTTAGTACATAATAGTAGAAAACAAATTCTTTACAAGTAGGAACCTTGAGTTCACAAATAATTTGAACGTATGACGCTTCAGTATATCATACAGTCGTCCTTGAGTTGCGCCCGGTAGAACGAACGAATTCACAGGACATCAGGACATATGAGATCTATTTTCTTTACGCTCGTACAGTCTGCTGCTGCGCATACGCGCTAGGTATATCCCTCCTGGTTGGTGTAATAGGTCGGAAGTGAACCAGTCTGTAGTTATAGGTACGCACGTTAGGGGCGTCGGTGCATAGGTGTATGGTTTAGGCACATCGTGTAATACGGGCTTAACAGGAAGGTCTTCGAACGTCAACGAAGGTCAAAAAGGTTGCAAGAAAGTCCATTTACAGAAGGTGTTTGAAGTGATGACCAGTGCTGTCAATGCAGTGCTGCAATCTTCTTATCATGGATTGAGTGGTATTCCTCATCACTTCGACACTTATCTAAGCACATGCTCCGACAATTCTCTCCCGTATACCGTGCAGATAGTAAATATTCGCCGAATACGACGTATCCATCTAACGTGCCACTGACATGTAAACACCATT